>NC_064616.1:715188781-715491812 GCF_023898315.1 Schistocerca nitens
TGTCCTGCCAATGGGTTAGCGGAACGCTACTCTGACGAACGAGGTGTCAGTTATTACCGAGATCGGTTATCGACTCTTCGACAGAAGAACGGAGAGGAGTTCGAAGCGTTCGCTGATCGCATTAGAACGGTATCTTGCGGCACTTATGCCTAATGGAAGCATCAAACCCGTAGTTATGTCCTAATCGAAGAGACAGAAGCCAGAGCGATTGATGTGTTCATACGGGGAATTAACCCACAGATTGAGAGTGAGATAAAAGTAGCTTCCCCGACTTCTTTGCATGAGACAGTGCGATTGGCGTTAATATTCCAAGAAGTAGGATAACTCGTTGCGACCCCTGCATGAAGTAATGAACTGCGCCGAGTTTTAGTCAATAACACCGTTTGTCTACATCTACATCTACATTTATACTCAGCAAGCCACCCAACGGTGTGTGGCGGAGGGCGCTTTACGTGCCATTGTCATTACCTCCCTTTCCTGTTCCCGTCGCTTATGGTTCGCGGGAAGAACGACTGCTGGAAAGCCTCCGTGCGCGCTCGAATCTCTCTAATTTTACATTCGTGATCTCCTCGGGAGGTATAAGTACGAACATGTCATCGTAATGGGTGACTTGAACATAGACCTGCTAAGAGACACTCCCTCCGCAATAAATCTAAGAAGACTGTTTAGTTGCAATAGCATGAACATTCTTCCATTACAACCTACACACAATACGGCTCACAGTCATACTCTTATAGACGTAATCGCAACGAAACAGACTGACAAAGTAAGAGATGTTGGTCAAACATCGGCCCCTGGCCTCTCAGCACATGATGTAATATTCCTGGCCTACTCTGTGCAGCCCACAAGGATCAAATCGCGTTACATAACTTGTAGGAACATGAAACGTATTGACCTTGACGCTCTAACAGCCGATTGCTCAGAAATCTCATGGCATCAAATAATCAGAAAACCCACAATCGACGGCAAAATTAATGAACTTGGTGAAAAACTCACTGCCCTCTATGATAAACATGCACCTGTGCGCACAATCCGTGTAAGAAAATCTCCGGCTCCATGGCTGACAGCTGAATTACGTCAAATGATGACTAATAGGGATGCTGCCCACAGGCGTTTCAAGGCAGATCCGAAACCCGAGCGTTTCGAAGAATATAGAAAGCTACGGAACAGAGTGAAACAATGCATTCGCAATGCTAAAATCAGGCACGCTCGCTCCCTTGTATGCAGCGATCTGACGCCCACGACTCTATGGAAAAATCTCCGTAGCTTGGGGGTCGGAAAGGCAAAATCGGAAACTACTTTTCATGTGTCAGCTAACGAATTAAATGAATTCTTCTCTGCACCTCTGAATACCAGCACAGCTGATAATTACCGTCCACAAGAATCCCCAAACAGGATAACTAACAACGATACCTTCCATCTAAAACATGTAACAACAAATACGGCAAGAAAAGCAATAATGAGAATCTCTTCTGATGCAATAGGCAACGACAGTATCGGTATAACCATGATTAAGAATGTTGCCGATATCTTACTACCTGTCTTAACTGACATATTTAATTTTTCCCTCGTGAACGGAATATATCCCACTGCATGGAAAAGAAGCCTAATTCGACCCATCCCTAAGATCGAAAACCCACAACTGCCTAGTGATTACCGACCAATTAGCATACTGCCTGCTGTTTCCAAAGCACTTGAATATATTGTTCATGACCAAATCACTGAACACTTGCATGAATTCAGCCTATATGACAAATTTCAATCCGGTTTCCGGTAACATCACAGCACAAACACTGCTCTAATTAAAGTAACTGATGACCTGAAATATGCCATCGACAATCGAAAGGCAACTATTTTGACGCTACTGGACTTCAGCAAAGCTTTTGACACTGTTAGCTTTGACATATTGCTCAGAAAAATGCAACAGCTTTATTTCTCTGATAGTGCAATGAGATGGTTTGAAAGCTACTTAAAAGACAGACAGCAATGTGTTGTCTGCGTAAATGAAAAATCTTCCTGGAAACATGTTTCCTCGGGAGTGCCCCAAGGATCAGTCTTAGGACCACTTTTGTTTTCTTTATATGTCAACGATATTTCGTCGGTTCTGTCCTCCTGTAAATATCATTTCTATGCCGACGACCTCCAGCTTTACCTAAGCGTCAGACCTGAAGATGTAAACACTGCAATCGCTCAGATGAATGATGATCTGTCTTCAGTAGTGACATGGGCGAAAAACCTGGGGCTTAAACTAAACGCAAAAAAGACGCAAGTAATCTTAATAGCCCATCAGAAATTAATAAGTTCAGATTTCCGCGAACGGCTACCTCCTATTCTGCTCGACGGTACTCCAATACCATATCAGAAAACAGTGAAGAACTTGGGTGTAACTTTGGATGAGCATCTCAACTGGGCGGAGAATACAGTCGCAGTGTGCCGAAAAACGTCTGCTTGTCTCTATGCTCTCAAAAAGTTTCGGAACATATTTCCACAGGACTTGAAACGCCAGCTCGTGCAAGCACTCGTTCTACCGAACCTCCACTATTGTGATGTGATTCAACAAGGCATGAGTAGTGAAAACAAAAGACGGCTAGAGCTAACCATGAATGCCTGTGTGCGTTACACCTGCAACATTCGCCGATATGATCATGTTAATGCTTCATACTCCGAGCTAGGGTGGCTGCGGCCGGACAAATTGCGTGACTACCACACTCTATGTCTACTCCACCGACTCCTCGTCGCGCAAGCACCCCAGTACCTTGCTTCAGAGATTAAAAACCTGTCATGTCATCATAATCGAAACACGAGGTCACTCTAATTTGGTATCCTAACTGTGCCCACTCACAAAACAAAAACTTTTGCAAACTCCTTCTCAGTTGCCGCTGTCCGCCTCTGGAACAAACTGCCCCTTACCTTCCGCCAAATTCAATCTCCTGCTGCTTTTAAGAAGAAGTTGAAGCATTTCCTACTATCATCCTCATAAAGTTCTCCACAAAATTAATGTACAAGGGCAATCCCCTCATCTGTCAAATAGCAAAGCTATCTTGCTCCTGAGATGCCTTCCTCTTCAACTATCTCTATTAGCCACGCAATCTTCTTTTCCTTTATATTTCCTTAATTATGTTTCATCATGTCTCTCTATTCTTCTCCTCCCTTCACCATGAGTCTCCCTCATACTCCCTGCTGCCAGCACTCCTATCTAAAATCTGTCTCTTCAATAATGTCTAATTATAACAGTAATTGTGATCTAAGAATATAAACTCTATATGTATGTATTTTTCCAGGTGTACCTTTCTAATTGTTTATTTCACTTTTTATACTAGATGTAGTTTAACATGCCTACTAAAACATATGAATGTAAAATAAGTAGAATGCCCGGTTAGATGTAAGAGAGGGCCTGATGGCCCTAATCTTGCCAGGTTAAATAAATCAATAAATAAATAAAAAAAATAAATAAGTAGGGGGAAGCAATATATTCGATACCTCATCCAGAAACGCACCCTCTCAAAACCTGGACAGCAAGCTACACTGCGATGCAGAGCGCCTCTCTTGCAGAGTCTGCCACTTGAGTTTGCTAAACATCTCCGTAACGCTATCACGCTTACCAAATAACCCTGTGACGAAACGCGCCGCTCTTCTTTGGATCTTCTCTATCTCCTCTGTCAACCCGACCTGGTATGGATCCCACACTGATGAGCAATACTCAAGTATAGGTCGAACGAGTGTTTTGTAAGCCACCTCCTTTGTTGATGGACTACATTTTCTAAGGACTCTCCCAATGAATCTCAATCTGGCTCCCGCCTTACCAACAATTAATTTTATATGATCATTCCACTTCAAATCGTTCCGTACGCATAATCCCAGATATTTTACAGAAGTAGCTGCTACCAGTGTTTGTTCCGCTATCATGTAATCATACAATAAAGGATCCTTCTTTCTATGTATTCGCAATACATTACATTTGTCTATGTTAAGGGTCAGTTACCACTCCCTGCACCAAGTGCCTATCCGCTGCAGATCTCCCTGCATTTCGCTGCAATTTTCTAATGCTGCAACTTCTCTGTTTACTACAGCATCATCCGCGAAAAACCGCATGGAACTTCCGAGACTATCTACTAGGTCATTTATATATATTGTGAAAAGCAATGGTCCCATAACACTCCCCTGTGGCGCGCCAGGGGTTACTTTAACGTCTGTAGACGTCTCTCCATTGAGAACAACATGCTGTGCTCTGTTTGCTAAAAACTCTTCAATCCAGCCACACAGCTGGTCTGATATTCCGTAGGCTCTTACTTTGTTTGTCAGGCGACAGTGCGGAACTGTATCGAATGCCTTCCGGAAGTCAAGGAAAATGGCATCTACCTGGGAGCCTGTATCTAATATTTTCTGGACATCATGAACAAATAAAGTGAGTTGGATCTCACACGATCGCTGTTTCCGGAATCCATGTTGTTCCTACAGAGTAGATCCTGGGTTTCCAGAAATGGCATAATACGCGAGCAAAAAACATGTTCTAAAATTCTACAACAGATCGATGTCAGAGATCATCATCCCAGAGTGTGTGGATATGCTGTTTCGGTCCACTTACTGATTTAACGTAAGACCAGAACTTCCTAGGATTTTCTGTCAAGTCGGTACATAGAATTTTACTTTCGAATTCACTGAACGCTTCACGCATAACCCTCCTTACGCTAACTTTGACATCGTTTAGCTTCTGTTTGTCTGAGAGGTTTCCTAAGGAAAGGATCAAACCTGTAGTAATGTGCTAATCGAAGAGATAGAAGCCAGAGCGATTGATGTGTTCATAATGGTTCAAATGGCTCTGAGCACTATGGGACTCAACATCTGTGGTCATAAGTCCCCTAGAACTTAGAACTACTTAAACCTAACTAACCTAAGGACATCACACACATCCATGCCCGAGGCAGGTTTCGAACCTGCGACCGTAGCAGTCGCGCGGTTCCTGACTGAGCGCCTAGAGCCGCTAGACCACCGCGGCCGGCGATGTGTTCATAAGGGCAATTAACCCACAGACTGAGAGTGAGATAGAAGTAGCTTCCCCCACTTCTCTGCATGAGACAGTGCGATTGACGTTAATATTCGAAGAAGTAGGATGACTCGTTGCGATCCCTGCATGAAATAATGAACTGCGCCGAGTTTTTGCCAATAACACCGTTTGTCAGCGGTGTGGAATGCCAAACAACAGCGCAAAGCGTTGTCAAAAATGGTTCAAATGGCTCTGAGCACTATGGGACTTAACATCTATGGTCATCAGTTCCCTAGAACTTAGAACTACTTAAACCTAACTAACCTAAGGACATCACACAACACCCAGTCATCACGAGGCAGAAAGCGTTTTCGCGCTCCTTGTTGCACAAAATGCCTCACTATAGGGCATCCAAGCAATAATTTTCCACAGCACAATAGACGAAGTTTGCCACAAAGGGCTTCTCTGCAACCCCGAGTGGAACAACACTCAATGGAGTGAGGGGCAGGCCCTGCCACCCACCCTCGCCTCTAGCAAGAACTATGAACCTTGTTAAGATGGGAAGGATTAATGAGGTGGCAAAGTTATTGTTAGAAGGTAAACTCAGAGGGAAGAGCGTTCGTATTTTGGTACATACAGGAGCTCAAACTAGTATTTTATTTGTGTCGTAACATGACAAACGTGCGCTCAAGCCGTCGTGGTAGGATATAAGTGGCTTAGGCGAGAAGGTAATAATAATGGCTGGATCTGTTTTGTCGATCTGTAAATCAGTGGGAAAAAATATGGGTTTCACATAGAAGTAATGAGGAGAGACAAACGAGATTTTGATGCCTGCCCCGTTTTCAGGCGGTGACAGATTACAAGCCACGAACTATTCAATTCAGTGAGGCAACCCACTGTTTTGGCTGTAAGCGTGTGCCTCAGTCGCGAGGAACTTGAGGTATGAGGCGTCTTCCACAAGTTCCACGAGAACCACGTACATGGGCGTTAAAACCTACCAAATCTGACAGAATCAGCGGAGATACGGGAAAAGTTTTCTGGATTTGTGTGAAAACTCGAAAACTGCCTTGATCGGACTTTCTAGTCGATCCCCACAGCCAGAAGTACGTTCTTAACCGGTTACAAATCCTTGTGAGAGAAGCATAAGTAAATCAGAAATTTTAGGAAGGAAGTTTAGAGTGCCAGTTTGCATTGACAATTTCAGTCAACGAGATATCGGTGTTCCACGTGGAACAATATTGGTAGGTGGAGAAGAGGTCACAGAAACAGAAGTTCAGTGTGAAAACAGTTTAAGGAAAGTAGGAAGAAAAATTTGCCAGTGAGAAAGGTTTGTGAAATTATGCCCTTGTTAAGGAATCAGTTACCAGAGAAGTTGGCACATTTCCCTGAGTCAGATCAGAATCTTTTGTACTTAGTTCTAGAGGAATATGTATGGATATTCAAGGAATGGCAGTATTTACCTGTAAATGACCTCGTAAAGCACGAAATTCCCACAGAAGATGTTAGACCGATCGCTCAGAAGCGGTAGAGACTAATATATCATTTACAATCGCCTGCTGAAGAAACTATTCAACAGGAGCTGGCTGCTGGGATAATTCAACTCTCTACAAGCCCATGGTCATCACTATCGTCTTGGTCCCAAATAAATCATTAAATGGAGGAAAATCCTATCGTCTATGTGTCCATATGAGAGCAGTAAGCAGACTCACCACCCCTAACACTTATCATCTACCCTATATCGACGAAACGTTGGACTTACTAGGGAATTGTAAGCATTTCACCACCCTTGACATGCACTCTGGGTATCACCAAATTCCGATTGCGCGACAAGATCGACCCAAAACCGCTTTTGTGATTATATGAGTTTCTCTGTATGTTTTTTAATCTAAGGAATACGCCTGCCACTTTTCTAAGGTTCGCTGACTTACTATTGAGAAGTTTGAAGCTTACTATGTGTCTTGAGTATGTGGATGATATGATAATTTTTGCAAGGACGATTGAGGAACACGTAGAAAAATTAAGGCGTGTGTTGTCTAGATTGAAAAGTGCATATCTAAGATTGAATACAGAGAAGTATTCATTTGCTAAAGGTCCAGTACCTGGAAAATATTGTTAGTGAAGATGGCGTTAAGCGAGACCCTAGGGTGATAGAAGCTGTAGACAATTTCCCTGTATGTGCATACGTTAAAGGGTTGCAATCGTTTTTCGGTACAGCAAATTATTATCGCTGTTTTGTGAAGGACTGTGCTACGATAGCCAAACCACTGACGAAGTTATTAAAGAAGGTTGTTGAATTCGCGTCGACCGAGGAGTGTGAGATAGCTATGAACAAAATTAAAAACTATTTAACTAGTTCAACTTTCTTAATTACCGATATTTTTAAAAACCATTTATTCTTTCGACAGACGCATTGACTAAGCCATGGTCACAATTCTTTCTCAGGAATATAATGGTGTGAAGGGCCTACAGTTTACACCTCTAGGCCGATGAATTCAGCTGAGATTAATTATACACTGGTGCCCAAAATTAAAGCAACAAGCGGAAATTTTGCAAGGTTGAGTTTATTTTGCCACAAAACAGCATAAACAGGTGATAGTAAATTAGAAATAATGTGAAGAATACAGAACGAAAACAACTGAAACATGAATAACGGTAGACAAATATGTTCTTCGTTTTTTTCAACTTAACGGATTTGCACACACATTCCGACAACTGGTTAATGTGCTCAGTATGGGATGTGACCACTTCTGGCCTCACAACGACGTACCATGCTGTGAATGATGTCATCAGTCTCATTTTGAGGCAATAACGCCCATTCTTCCTGCAGAGCTGTTCGCAGTCTTGGAGAGTGGTAGGTGGATGCTGACGTGAAGCAATCTGTCTCCCTAGTGCATCCCAGACATGCCCTATGGGATTCAAATCTGGAGAGTGAGCAGGCCACGCCATGCGTGCAATATCTTCCGTTTCCAAGAAAACATCAACCACCCGTGCTCTAGGAGGTCGAGCGTTATCGTCTATAAGTTCGAAGCCTGGGGCCACAGCACCTCCCAAAAACCGCGACTGATGTCCCAAGATCTCGTCACGATACCTGACAGCAGTGAAACCTTGCCGATTCACCTTTACAATTTCATGAAGAGGAGTTCGAGTGGTAAAGATAATCCCTGCCCACACCGATATCGGTCTCTTTGCACAATGTTGAGTCCCGAAATCGTTGTCCACGTTCCCTCCAGATGCGAATCCATCGAGAATCACTCTCCAGACTAAATTGGGACTCATCTGTGAAAACAACATTGGCCCACTGTTCGACCGTCCAGGTGGCATGTAGATGTTCCCTTTTGTGAAGACGCGTCAGAGATTGACATAGAGCAGGTCTCCGACAATAAAGGCCACTCCGCCGAAGCCTTCTGTACACCGTTCGCCTAAATACAACACGTCCAGTGGATACTGCGAGGTCACATACCAGTGGGAGTACTGTTGTGCCATTACGGCCAAATAACGGTCCTCTCTTCTTATGTCACACGTGTTCGGCCCTGTCCTGGTCTTCGGTACACAGTTTCGGTCTCTATAAACTGTGGCTGCATCCGAGAAACAACAGAACGATTCACATTAAGCCATCGGGCCATATCAGTTTGAAACTGTTCTGCTTCCTTTCTTTCTATAGACTTCCACCGCATGGTCTGATCGGCATCTTCTTTCTGTTATTCTGTACCGTTAGTGACTGTGGACAAAGGGATTTTTGACGTGGGGTTATTCGGCAATACTATCTCGTTTCATGGGTGCCCTGACGTCATCGTTGGCATGGTTGTCAGTTTACCGGAGTGCCATCTTCCGTGCAGGACACGATCGTGCGGATATCTGGTTGTCAGTTGTATGATTGTATTGTCAATTAGACACAGGGCAGGGAAATAGTGGTTTGCTGCTTTTATTTTGGACACCAATGTAGTACTACCAAGAAACAGCTTTTAGTCCCTATGTTTGGAGTTACTTATTTTAAACGCTACCTATAAGGACGCAGTTGCACTGTGGTCACTGATCACTACGCCCTTGTATGGATGTTAAGTTTAAAAGAACCCAGTACTCACGTAATTCGCTGGGGTCGAGGTTGGCAAAGTATGAATACCCAGTACGTCGCAAGACCCCCTAGGTAACAGAGTGGTAATATCTAAACAATTGCAGCAGCTGTTACGGCACAATGTCATGACAGTTTAAAGGCCTGCCATAATGGGGGACGTGCAATGAATGCTAGGATAGCCTCTCTCTTTTGGTGGAAAGACAGACAAACAGATGTACAGAAATTTTAGTCACATGTAGTTGGCACTCGGGAGAACTATTGATTCTCACCTTTATCTACGATAGCAATGTAAGCCAAAGCAATTAATTAAAATTTATAGCAGCGCCGCACCTGCTGAAGAGGCGGATGAACTATCCATTAATCATACTGCCACTACAGGTACCACACCTGCATGGACAACCCTAGTACGTCTCCCTCACCAATATAAATTGCAGTCCACGCCTCATTCCATTGCTACACTATGTGATCAAAAGTATCCGGACACCCCCAAAAACATACGTTTTTCATATTAGGTGCATTATGCTGCCACCTACTGCCAGCAACCTCCATATCAGCAACCTCAGTAGTCATTAGACATCGTGAGAGAGCAGAATGGGGCGCTCTGCGGAACTCACGGACTTCGAACGTAGTTCAAATGGTTCTGGGCACTATGGGACTTAACATCTGAAGTCATCAATCCCCTAGAACTTAGAACTACTTAAACCTAACTAACCTAACGACATTACACACATCCATGTACGAGGCAGGATTCGAACCTGCGATGGTAGCGGTCGCGCGGTTCCAGACTGTAGCGCCTAGAACCACATCGGCCGGCACTTCGAACGTGGTCAGGTGATTGGGTGTCACTTGTGTCATACGTCTGCATGCGAGATTTCAACACTCCCAAACATCCCTAGCTCCACTGTTTCCGATGTGATAGTGAAGTGGAAACGTGAAGGTGCACGTACAGCACAAAAGCGCACAGGCCGACCTCGTCTGTTGACTGACAGAGACCGCCGATAGTTGAAGAGGGTCGTAATGTGTAACAGGCAGACATCTATCCAGACTATCACACAGGAATTACAAACTGCATCAGGATCCATTGCAAGTACTACGACAGCTAGGCGAGACGTGAGAGAACTTGGATATCATGGTCGAGCGGCTGCTCATAAGCCACACATCACGCCGGTAAATGCCAAACGACGTCTCGCTTGGTGTAAGGAGCGTAAACATTGGATGATTGAACAGAGGAAAAACGTTGTGTGGAGTGACGAATCACGGTAAACAATGTGGCGATCCGATGGCAGGGTGTGGGTATGGCGAATGCCCGGTGAACGTCATCTGTCAGCGTGTGTAGTGCCAACATTAAAATTCGGAGGTGGTGGTGTTATGGTGTGGTCGTGTTTTTCGTGGAGGGGGCTTGCACCCTTTGTTGTTTCGCGTGGCACTATCACAGCACAGGCCTACATTGATGTTTAAATCACCATCTTGCTTCCCACTGTTGAGGAGCAATTCGGGGATGGCGATTGCATCTCTCAGCACGATCGAGCACCGGTTCATAATGCACGGCCTGTGGCGGAGTGGTTACACGACAGTAACATCCCTGTAATGGACTGGCGTGCACAGAGTCATGACCTGAATCCTATAAAACACCTTTGGGATGTTTTGGGACGCCGACTTCGCGCAAGGCCTCACCGACCGACACCGATACCTCTCCTCAGTGCAGCACTCCGTGGAGAATGGGCTGCCATTCCCCATGAAACCTTCCAGCAGCTGATTGAACGTATACCTGCGAGAGTGGAAGCTGTCATGAAGACTAAGGGTGGGCCAACACCATATTGAATTCCAGCATTACTGATAGAGGGTGCTACGAACTTGTAAGTCTTTTTCAGCCAGGTGCCCGGACACTTTTGATCACATAGTGTATTACCCTTCAGTATTGCCTAGGCTCTCCGTTATTGGAATAGCACCTTAGCAATGAGCGAAATGGGGTTAATCCTGCCTGTATCTCAAGCGTAGGTGATGTTGTAATCACATATAGTTGATATTTCTTAATATGCTCACTCCTACACATCCTAGAATACCTACATCGGACTTAGTGGCAGAAAGCACGACTCTGAAGAGTTTATACAAACTCTGAGATTGTAGCGAGCCCGCCCCCTAAGCGTCTGAATTATGAAGCCCCTGCTGGACAAACATGTCGGACTTAATCAAACTTTTGAAGAAAAGAACAGTAGTACAAGACACCGGAATAACGCAATTGGGTACATGATCGTCATTTAGTGATCAGTCACAGTGCGAAAGCTATTGCAAGTTTTTGACAGTTAATACTGTAATCAACCACAATGGAGATATTCTTTTGCGTTTTTACATTCTGTCCTATTACATTGTACAATATGACATTTGAATACTCAGGCAACTACTGCCAACAGGACGATAAATCACATGTTATATCACTTCTAGTAACCACTATAGTGAGCCGGCCGTTGTGGCCGAGCGGTTCTAGGCGCTTCAGTTTGAAACCCCGCGACCGCTACAGTCGCAGGTTCGAATCCTGCCTCGGGCATGGATGTGTGTGACGTCCTTAGGTTAGTTAGGTTTAAGTAGTTCTAAGTTCTAGGGGACTGATGACTTAAGTCTTAAGAAGTTAAGTCTCATAGTGCTCAGAGCCATTGGAACCCATTTTTTGAACCCTATAGTGAAAAACGAATTGTTAATTTACCACTAGTGCCATATACACCCTACACTTGAAGACGAACTAGATTCCGTACTCATAAGCCATTTTTTAAAATTTATTCGCTTAAATGCAGACGCAACTTACATATTTCGTACCGAGCCAGTACAGTGCTACTTTAAGAAGACATACTGCATATTACGATTATTACTGAGCTCTCATTATTCATCGCATTAATATGAAACTTCTCATCTACACAGGTGGGTTTGTCACCGAAGAACTACCGACGCCGCCTACGAGAGTCACTGATCCAGCGCGGACGAGCTGAGCACAAGTAAATGAAGTACGAAAACGCACGAGGATTCGCATTTGGAACAGAGGTGTGCTGATTCATTACCATTAACGACGTTAGGAAGTTCCATAAGGAAACACATAAGAGTGCAAGTAACAGTTTAAACAGATACGAGGGAACAGTTTTTTTGTAACAAGAGTCAAGAAGCAATGATAACATGAGATGTAAAGATGAAGAAGTACCCTCAGAAGAGGCAAATACTTTTAAAGTAGCTTCACAAGTTCCAGAGTTTGCGAAATAAAAGATAGGAGGAAGCTGCATAAGAATTAATTATGGGAAGATTCGGCTACGTCCACTACTGTTCTAGCTACTAATAATGTTTATTGTGTTTAGAGTAAGGTTCTTGAGCTATGCCTCACTATTTGTGCATTTTTGTGTGTTAAATCTTATGTATTTTGGTGTGAAAGAGTGACAGTTTTCCACTCCCTCTGAGCTTTGCCATAGAGATAAATGCATTTTTTTTCGTCTGAATACAGATAATTAATGAAAGGTACTGCCGTAATGCAGCTAGATACTGCTCAGCATGAGCCAACATGTGTTGATAAAGGTAGATAGACTGCGTCAATTCTTATTTGTTCACTTATAAACACCATTGTTAGGGAAAACCTTCCCCCTAACTTTAAAGTTACTCCCGTTGTGAATGATTCAGTGATTCATTAGTCCCCATTGTGGAAGCTCATACCTTGTTAGGGTGTTTGATTTTAAATGGAACATGTGCACCATTATTCGAACTGCCATATCGCCCATTGATTTGTATTACGGCAGCAATTCTAATCAGGCATAGGGTAGAGTAGGTTATTTCCATAATAACTAACAGTAGAAGTAGTAGCAGAAGTAGCTAACTGCGTCAAGGGGAGTTTATGATGGTTCATTCTACTAATAACATCACAACATTGCGCTAGAGGCACCATTCGGGATAATATCAACTTACCATAACATCACTGAGTAACAATGAAGCTTGATACTGATGGAATGGTTAATTTTAGTGACACGGCATTTTCTGGAATGAACTGCTGGTAATAAGGTTCCTTACGCTACTGGCGGGGCTCGGTGTGCGTGTATCCGTTCTGCCAATGAAAGTCTGATGAATAATACCCGTAATCGCTACAGTTATTTTTTGATTCCACCGCAGTATTTCGTACCCTAACGCCACGTTACCAACTTTATTCTGTACTTCCTTCTTCTGTCGAGGTTAATCTGGACTGAGTCGCTCCGACAGTACCAAATCCATCTCATTTTTACCATTCAACATCAACGAGGTATTGCTCCTCCCTTGCTGCAGTATTCCATGCTTAGTTTCAACCTGGTTTCCCGTAAGGCATCGGTGTTTCGGGTTGTCAGCCAAGCAGACGGCCGATGTTTTGGGCGAAACAACGTATTGATGATCAGTCAGTAGTGTTTGGGCAATTCTAGGGAAAAGCCCTTTCATCTTGGCCTACACTAGGTCTCCAACACATCTTTCCCTATCTACACTTCCGGCTTCCCTACTTTCTACCGACGTTACTTTGGCACCCTACCTTCTGATCATCATAATTACGTATGAATGCCTGTCATAGATCTCTGCATTTCCCGTCAGTCATTTTTATTTTGAGGGAAACTGAGTGACCTAACCAGTTGTTGTACACTTGCACATCTCTTGTACACCCTACTCACCCTTGAGAGCGCCTAATAGTATTGTGACCTACATGTGCTGAGAAAGTATCCTCTCAAAACATCAAGAATATACACAAAGAGCAATAACGAACACGATAAAATAACAAATAAATGTCATGTGCACGAGGGCAGTTTTAGTTGTTTTCTGGTTACTCCTCCTTTCCTAAGGTGAACTCTGATCTCGTCTATGCATTTGGCGGAGTGTTTGCAACTTTATCCTCCATCACTTTCAGTAGGTGGTGGCTGCGCAAATGCGTGACGATATTCCCAGTTCCTCTGAGACTTCTTGTTACCTCTGTACCTCAGTGGGACCTCTAATTCTACAGTCAACAGCTTTAATTAGCTCTTGAGAAACCGAGTAAAATGCGAGCGTTCATAGCAACAAAACAACTTTGAGGACAGCCGACGTTTGGAAATCCTACTACTTTTACATGCGGGAAACTAATAGACTGAAGTACCTTGGGGCTAGTAATAAGAATTTCGTACACGGTAATTCAACGTAATGAAACACCGCATACCCAGTAGGCTTTAGTGTTGCAATCTCTCTTTCTGCACTTTTGTTCGCGCCTCTGGTGTTCGTAATCTCTTGTGGACATAAATACTGCTCATTGATCACTGACATGATACATTTATTCAACACATCTGTGTGAACTTTGGCTACGTCTATTATACAATTTGCAAGCGTTGAGCAATCACCCTCAGTCACGAAGTACATTACCTTGTGTACCATCTTATTTCAGTTCCTCCCTAGTCGGTTACGCAGCCATTGTTTCCAGGCACATGAAGCACTAGCCTGGGACTCTCAAACGAGAAAATGTCCGAAAGGAGCGTAATCTTCTCTCAAGGTAATATTTGTTGTATTTAGTAATGTATGATTGTAAATACACTTTTGGAATCAAGGAAGATGCAAGCACACCACTGCCTATGCTGTTCTTCACTCGAGTACCTATATCCCCTATGGAAATGTCGTTTACCTGACCCATCAGGTAGCAACTATTTTTGTTATTTCACATGTGAACATCTCTAGTAGTCCTTACTTACTGAATTGCGACCAACGTGAACTACGAAAATATCTCCTCAAAACTTCAAGAATTTACCCAAGGAGCAATAACTAACGTGGCGAAGTAACAGGTGAATGTCATGCCCACAAAGGCAGTGTTATCTGTTTGCAGTTGCACCGACTTTTCTGAAGTGACCTCTCCTCTCGTCTATGTCCTTGCGGAGTGTTCCCAACTTTATACTGTATCACTATCCCAAAATGGTGGCTGCGCATATGTGTAACGACATTCCTAGTTCCGTGAAGATTTCCACTTAGGTCTATACCGCGGTGAGACCTCTAGGTCTAGTGTCGAAGCTCTTAAGAAACCGAGTAAAGTATGAGTGTTCACAGCAACCAAACAACTTTAAGGTCAGCCGCAACTTGTGTATTGTACGACTTTTGCTCGCAGCAAACTAACAAAGTGAAGTACCTTGGAGCTAGCAATATGCATTTCATACACGCTGTTTCGACATAATGAAACACCACTTATCGCGGGGGGTTTACTGCTGCAGTCCCTATTTCTGCATGTGTGTTCGCGTCCCTGGAGTCCTTCATCACCTACAGACGTTTCTCCCGCCCATAGAACACTAACGTGATACATTGGTTTAACACACCTTCATGGCCTTTTGTTACGTCTCTTATATATGAAGGGCTTATTTCAATAGTGGTACAATTCCATTTTTGTTCGTTTTGAGATACAGAGTCCTCAAGTTAAATGAGTGCTGAAAAATCTGCAGTTAAGATACCAGAAATATTGAAGAATATGGCTTCTTGATAGAGATGAACCGTTCTTTCTGTTTGTTTGGATCATTAATTTCAGAAGCATTATAGGCAGAAAAGTGGAGGTAATGGACTTGTACCACTATTGAAATAAGCCCTTCATATTTTACAGGTTTTAAATGATAGTCCCCGGTCACTACGTTCGTTACCTTGAATACCGGCGTACACTACTGGCCATTAAAATTGCTACACCAAGAAGAAATGTAGATGATAAACGTGTATTCATTTGAAAAATATATTATACTAGAACTAACATGTGATTACATTTTCACGCAATTTGGGTGCATAGATCCTGAGAAATCAGTACCCAGAACAACCACCTCTGGCCGTAATAACGGCCTTGATACGCCGGGGGCATTGAGTCAAACAGAGCTTTGATGGCACGTACCGGTACAGCTGCCCATGCAAGATTCAACACAATACCACAGTTCATCAAGAGTAGTGACTGGCGTATTGTGACGAGCCAGTTGCTCGGTCACCATTGACCACACGTTTTCAATTGGTGAGAGATCTGGAGAATGTGCTGGCCAGGGCAGCAGTCGAACATTTTCTGTATCCAGAAAGGCCCGTACAGGACCTGCCACATACGGTCGTGCATTATCCTGCTGAAATGTAGGGTTTCACAGGGATCGAATGATGAGTAGAGCCACGGGTCGTAACACATCTGAAATGTAACGTCCACTGTTCAAAGTGCCGTCAATGAGAACAAGAGGTGACCGAGACGTGTAACCAATGGCACCCCATTCCATCACGCCGGGTGATACGCCAGTATGGCGATGACGAATACACGCTTCCAATGTGCGTTCACTGCGATGTCGCCAAACACGGATGTGACCATGATGACGCTGTAAACAGAACATGGATTCATCCGAAAAAATGACGTTTTGCCATTCGTGCACCCGGGTTCATCGTTGAGTACACCATCGCAGTCGCTCCTGTCTGTGATGCAGCGTCAAGGGTAACCGCAGCCATGGTCTCCGAACTGATAGTCCATGCTGCTGCAAACGTCGTCGAACTGTTCGTGCACATGGTTGTTGTCTTGCAAACGTCCCCATATGTTGACTCAGGGATCGAGACGTGGCTGCACGATCCGTTACAGCCATGCGGATAAGACGCCTGTCATCTCGACTGCTAGTGATACGAGGCTGTTGGGATCCAGCACGGCGTTCCGTATTACCCTTCTGAACCCACCGATTCCATATTCTGCTAACAGTCATTGGACCTCGACCAACGCGAGCAGCAATATTGCGATACGATAAACCGCAATCGCGATAGGCTACAATCCGACCTTTATCAAAGTCAGAAACGTGATGGTACGCATTTCTCCTCCTTACATGAGGCATCACAACAACGGTTCACCAGGCAACGCCGGTCAACTGCTGTTTGTGTATGAGAAATCGGTTGGAAACTTTCCTCATGTCAGCACGTTGTAGGTGTCTACCAGCGCCAACCTTGTGTGCATGATCTGAAAAGCTAATCATTTGCATATCACAGTATGTTCTTCCTGTCGGCTAAATTTGGCGTCTGTAGCACGTCTTCTTCGTGGTGTAGCAATTTTAATGGGCAATAATGTATTTCAGTTTCTCCCTAGCTGGGTATGGAGCCAAAGATTCTAGACACAGAAAACACTAGTCAGAGTCTCTGAAACGAGAATGTAGTATTTGTTTTATTTACTCATTGCTGATCGTATATACACTTCCGGAATCGAGTAAGATGGAAGGGCGGATAAAACGTCACCTGTACTATTCTTCACTCGGATAACTATTACGTTGGTGCAAAAGCTTGTAGCGTTTGTTTTGCATGTTCTATTGGTTTATTTATCGTAGGTCATTTTTTAGTTGTTGTTCACTGTTACTATTTGAGTTTACATGTTGTGATTTTGTCATTTTGTGATGGTGAGTGGAACTGTGGATGCTAGAAAGTGAAGTGCCAAGTGGAGAAATCGGAACATTTTGGACATATTCCTGTGTTTGAGTTCAACAGAAGTATGACAACAGCGGAGCCAGCCAGAAATATTTGCGCTCTATTTAGAGATGATGCCACTAGACAGAGCACGGCAAGAAAATGGTTTTCTCCTTTTAAGGAGGATCGTTTTGACATCAGTGACTCTCCACGTTCAGGAAGACCTTCGGGGTTTGATGAAGATAATTTAAGGGCATTAATCCACAATCAACCACGTCAGTGAACAAGAGAATTGGCAAATGTTATGAACTGCGATCATTCCACCATCGTGTGACATTTGCATGCAGTGAGGAACGTTCAAAAATCGGGTCTTTGGGTAAAACATTCCCTAAGCCAAAATCACAAAAATCAGCGGATGGTCGTATGTGCTCTCTGCTTGCTCCCTATCGACTGGCTCGTAAGCAACGCCGACCATTCCTATCCAGTATCGTTACCGGTGACAAGAAATGGTGTCTTTATGCTAACATAAGGACCAGAAATGAATGGTTGAGCTCAAACAAAGTAGCAACTCTCCGTACAAAGACCTGTGTGCATCCACAAAAGATAAAGCTATGCATCTGGTGGAACTACGACAGTGTGGTGTACTACGAATTGCTTCCCCGAGGTTGACATTTATTGTCAACAACTGAGACTTCTTCCAGTCGCAATCCAAGAACAAAGACTAGGAAGACTGAGTGAAGTGATGCTACTTCATGATAACGCCCATCTGCATTCTGCTAGACCGACAAAAAACGCTAGACGGGAGTTGGATTGGGAAGTCGTTCCGCAACTACCTTACTCACCTGGTCTGGCACCCTCAGATTTTCACTTTTCCCGCTCTGTATCGAACAGTATTCAAGGAATATTCTTTCCAAATGAAAAACCTCTGCGAACATGACTCGTCGAGTTCTTTGCCCCAAAATCACGTGATTTCTACAGTCGCGGAATCGAAAAGTTAAAGCAGCGTTGGTAGACTGTTGTAAATAGTGAAGGAGAATATACAATGGATGACTAAAGTCTCTGTTATGTGTCTCTGTTGTGTTTATTAAACTTATGGAAAAACGCTGTCAACTTATGCACCAACCCAGTATATTTCGTACTTAGATGTTGTTTTCCTGACCTATTTGACAACAACTACTTTTATTATCCCGCACCTGTACTTCTCTCGTAGGCGCTGCTCACTCTTGAGAGCGCGTAATAGAATTGTGACCTACACGTACTAGGAAAATATCCCCTCAAAACTTCAAGAATTTACACAAAGAGCAACAATGAACACGGTAAAGTAACAGATGAATGTAATGGGCACGAGGGCAGTTTTATTTGTTTTGTGGTTACTCCGCCTTTACTGAGGTCACCTCTCATCTCGTCTATGCCTTTGTGCATTGCTCCCAACTTTATCCTGTACCACTTTCATTAGGTGGTGTCTGCGCATTTGTGTCTCGATATTCCCAGTTCCTCTCTCACTACCAGTTAACTCTATACCTCGATGGAACCTTTAGTTGTACTGTCGACAGTTTAACTTAGCTCTTGAGAAACCGAGTACAGTGCGAGCGTTCACAACAACAAAACAACTTTAAGGACAGCCGTTGCTAGGATATCTACGACTTTTACACGCAGCGAAGTAAATTACCCTGGTGCTAGTAATAAACACGGAAGTATGACTGTGGCAGCGTGTGGGTGTTCCTAACTGACATACTAATTACGACCAAAGAGTAGCTCTGATGCTGGCCGCGGTGGCCGAGCGGTTCTATGTGTGGGAGCCGGATGACCCATCATTTTGAAGTCAGTAGACGTCTGCACTCAAAAAGGTAGGGCTGCGCTATAGTGGCTCCCCAGTAGTAATGTGCATGTCACGGTAGGTGAGGCGTCTGATGAGTCGGCGTCCTTGTAGACTCCCAGTTCGTCCGCTGACCGCATGTTTGGGAAGTGCCCTACAGCAGGTGGACAGGTTGACAGATACCTCAATCCCCGCCCTTAGGCTAGAATGTCTACGGACAGCCCTGGAATCTCAGCACGCTGCAGGCGCCCCTGACCAGGGTGTGGCTAGGCGGCTGCTCTCACAAGGGAACCTCCCCATCGCACCCCCCTCAGATTTAGTTATAAGTTGGCACAGGGATAGGCCATGAAAAACTGAACACAGATCAATCGAGAAAACAGGAAAGAAGTTGTATGGAACTATGAAAAAAATAAGCAAAATATACAAACTGAGTAGTCCGTGTCCAAGATAAGCCACATCAAGGTACGTGTACACTGATGAGCACCGTGGTCCCGTGGTTACCGCGAGCAGCTACGGAACGGAAGGCCCCTGGTTCAATCCTCCCTCGAGTGAAAAGTTTTAATTTTTTATTTTCAGACAATTATAAAAGTTCATGCACTCAGACATGATCAACTTCGCTCTCCAAAATTCCAGGACATGTTCAGATTTGCTTGGACACATGCAGGATTTGACGGTCTACACACGGAAAAACGTTAAAAACGTATGTTTTGACAGAGCACAGGGAAAACTGTGCGACTATGAAACTTGCATTCATTTGTTGCAGTTTATGTGACAAACTCTTATGTCTTCATCACTTTTTTGGGAGTGATTATCACATCCACAAGAAAACCTAAATCGGGCAAGGTAGAAGAAACTTTTTACCCATTCGCCAAGTGTGCAAGTTAGGTGGGTCGACAACATATTCCTGTAATGTGAAGCACATGCCGTCACCAGTGTCGTATAGAATATTTCAGACGTGTTTTCCTGTGGAGGAATCGGTTGACCTATGAATTTGCGATCAAATGTTTTCGGTTCCTATTGGAGAGGCACGTCCTTTCGTCTACTAATCGCACGGTTTTGCGGTGCGGTCGCAAAACACAGACACTAAACTTATTACAGTGAACAGAGACGTCAATGAATGAACGGTCAGATCGTAACTTTGTGAAAATAAAGTAAGTAAAATTTTTACTCTAGGGAGTACTCGAACCAAGGACCTCTCGTTTTGCAGTTACTCACTCTAACCACGGGACCACGGCGCTCCTCAGCTTACACAGTCCTTGATGTTGCATATCTTACACTTGGACTACTCAGTTTGTATAATTTGCTTATTTTTTCATAGTTACACACAACTTCTTCCTGTTTTCTCGATTGATCTGTGTTCAGTTTTTCAAGGGCTATCCACTGTGTCAATTTATAACTAAATCTGAGGGGGGTGCGATGGGGAGGTTCCCTTGTCAGCAGCTTCCCCACAGAAGGCGTGTTGAACCTGGGCTTTGGCGCGGCCCAGATGCCATGGTGTGGCACGGCTTGAGCTGAGCAACAGACCAATGCCGGTGTGGGACGCGCCCTCTCAGCGACGGCGAGAATAAGTTGGCCCCGGAGGCGGTCGCGGCGGGGCTCCCTCTATCTTTGGCCGTCTCGCCTGCAGGTCACGCAGGAATGCGCCCACTCCAGCTATCCACTCCCAGCTGCATGGTGGAGGACAGCTCCCCCAAGTCTGGTGCAGCACCCTTGAGAGCCGTTCACTGCGCGCATTCACAAATGATTCTGCCTCTCGACCTCAGTTGTCTCCACAGTACCAGGACTCAAATTCGTCTATGCAATGACCACAAACCTTACAAAACCTTTACCTAAAGTGTTATCAGTAGCATCCATCGCTAGCTCAATCACTTAAAAAAATAATTTTAAGGATTATAATTATTGGGAAGTGACCCTAAGTGAATATCTAAATATAATCAAAATTTATAATGGTAATGTGTTTAACGACATTTATAAAGGAATATTCAAAGATAAGATGAAATGTAGCAAAGAAAATATGTTATCGTCTATCTTAAGGATACTTACGTTGCACAACTAAAGCGAATTGTTTTTGTGGTATATCCCCTCACTGACTATTTTAAGATTACTGATTATTGCTAATGAAAACTGATACATATGGTTACCCTCCACTAACAACTTCTTCATCTTATAGAGATTAGATTTACTTTCATTCCAATTGATCCGTAGTGAGGAGGTCCACCAGGATGTAGAACATGTCAGAAAAACAACAATACATGACAAATATTTACAACTCAAACAAATAAGCTAATGTACCATTCCACAGATCCCAAGTGGAATGATCGTCATTTTTTAATGAACACTATATGAAAGAATCATTTTACAAATACTAAGACACTGAATTATTTATTTATTAGGTAATAAACGTGTAATACAACTACTATAATACTTATTTACAATGAACATATTACTGCACTGAAATGGTGCAGAAGTTAAATTGCACTTACACACACACACACACACACACACACACACACACATACACACACACTTATTTGCAATGAACTCATTACTGCTCTGAAATTGTGCAGAAGTTATATTGTACTTATATATACACATAATTATGATCTAACATGCAAGATAAGGTTCAGAATGGCTCTGAGCACTATGGAACTTAACTTCTAAGGTCATCAGTCCCCTAGAACTTAGAACTACTGAAACCTAACTAACCTAAGGACATCACACACATCCATGCCCGTGGCAGGATTCGAACCTGCGACCGTAGCAGTCGCGCGGTTCCAGACTGTAGCGCCTAAAACCGCTCGGCCACCCTGGCCGGCCAAAATAAGGAAATCAATAAATTTAACGTGGTAAAACTAGAAAGGAAAGTAGGATGTGAATAACTATGATGTTTGAGACCTATAAAAACTGTTATCTAGTCTGCATTAGCGCACTGTCCAGGAATATTCAGGCTCTTTCCAATGTATTTTGTGGGTGCAGCTGCTGTGAACATATTGAAAACATACTCTCACCCAAGAAAAGAAATTTTCACACAACATTGTCAAGAATAATTCCTTAGTAGTCACATCAGACAAAATATATGGTATGACACCTATAAGATAATGAAAAAAATTGTCCTAATGCGTATTGAGATCTAAAATAACAGGATGGTAGGATAGATTATACCTCTCTAGCGTCTTCATTACGCTAATTGGTGAGGCCACAGATCTTAGCACCAAAGTGAGGTATTGTACCATATGGTGACGTGCCGTCGACAGGGTCCGTCAGATTGTGTGTGAGTCTTCTTGCACATTCGTTGTTACTCAGTATGCTCTCTCCTGAAACTTGTCAATGCACACAAACAGTTGTTCCAGATTGATTGTACTGCTGCATAGGAGTCAAGAGTGAAATTCCATTCACAAACAATTACATCCTGAAAGTAAGACGTAAGCAATTATCAAATGGCCTACTTAACATCTACTGTGCTCGGCCCAGAGTTTTGGGTTTGTCATGGGGTACTTCCTATTCCTCCACTTTTGCGCATCTCCATGTCTCGGTAGTCTGCACTCTCACACAAAGGTGAGATGAAGCTGTGCCGAACTTAAATCCGTGCCGATAACCCTACTCAGCAAGTGGCAAGGACGGGCATGACGGCCACCTTAGCACCATACGCACTTGGTAATGGAACTTGGTGCACCCAGTGCTGGCATGGCCTGTCGCTCACAAAAAGAAATCTCAACCAGATGACCCTACGCAACAGCGGCGAGGGCGACCTTGGTGATCACCTCAGCAACATATACAAATAACAGTTACAACTGAAATTGTCCCATTCACAAATGAGTGTCCCTGTTGAACCGAGGAATGAACTGAGACAGGTGCAGCTCTATCAAAGTATACTCAATGCTCGATAAAGTAACCTCTCGCCCTCTCGCCCTCATGCCCCACAACCCCACAAAAACACGAGACAAAACTCAGCATATGTCATTGCTAAAGACGATTACCCAAAGGAACGTCAAAGGCGACCACAACAACATAGCAGTCACTTGAGAAAGAAATTACAGATATACTAGAGCACTTCTGTTACATATACTAAAATACATGTACTATCAGGACCATACAAATGCCAGAACTCGTGTTCTTATGAGTAGGTATGTGTCACTCGATCGGCATCACACACACACAAAAATGAAAAAAAAAAAAAAACGAAAAATATCCTAGACAATAAAAAATACATCTAACCCTTCATACAACTACACATACAACGAAAAGCAATGAAAAGGAAATCCTGTATCTAAAATAAAACAAGCATACCATTGGTGACATTTATTCTAGGAAATGTTTTATATGGCAAATGTAGTGGAATCTAATTGATTTTTTTGTCCCCGGCGATTCATGCTTTGCCGCGTTTGATATTTGCAATCCCCTGCACTCGAAACGGCCCGTCGAATACGAAAAAGAATTTGAGACATTCCTGCTTTGACTCACTTCTCGACAACACGGAGCTTGCTTCTGCTGTTTCCGCTAGTTATGTTGGCTGCGACTCTTGTTGAGTGCACATTCAAGCTCTTTCTTGTGCGCGTCACGCAACATCAGTGGGAAGACTATAAGATTCCTAATTACGTCTTCTGTTTACCAGAGTTGAACATTAGAGCTCCTTCGTTTCTGATGCAAAATCTCTTCATACTGGTGTAAGCTATTCCCTGTCTCGGCATTCCACACCGCAGACCGCTGTTTCATTGGCTAGAGTGCTTGGGTCAATCTGTATGTGTGCTACTGAAAAGTCTCTGCTGTTAGCAGATTTGGCACAGGCACTGGTAAATGAGCTCTGAAAGCTCATTCGAGCACATTCGAATACAGAGTTTTGTTCTTCAATGCTTCTACGTTTTCGATAGTTATGTTGTCTGCAAAAGAAGAAGTATTGTTCCTGAAGCACATGTAACGTATATTGATGATCTTATTGATACTGGTATCATTGTCAATAACCGCTTCATTGTCTTCCTTTGAATTTTGCAGACTTTTGTCCTCCGAAAATTGTAAGGGACATTAGCGATTCCTACGTTATGATTCTGGCTTGTGCTCTTCGAAAATTTAAAGGTCTGTTGAAGAGGTGTGAGATAAGAGATGTATTTCCCATTTGTTTCCTCAGGTTTTCTTCCTGTAACGCTGTTTTGATTGCTCAGTGTGAACTGTTTCCTGTCTCGGCATTTCATACAGCATACCTGCGTGTTACATTGGCTAGAGTGTTTGAATCAATCTGTCTGTGTGCTACCGAAGATACTGAAAAGTCTCTGTTGTTAGCAGATTTGGCACTGGCACTGGTAAATGAGCTCTGAAAGCTCATTCGAGCACCTTCTAATACAGAGTTTTGTTCTTCAATGTTTCTGCTGTATTCGCTAGTTATGTTGGGTGCCAAAGAAGAAGTATTGTTCTGAATTACGTGTTAGGTATACTGATGATCTTATTGATGCTGGTATCATTGTCAATAACAGCTTCATTGTCTTCCTTAGAATTTTGCAGACTTTTGTCCTCCGAAAATTGTAAGGGACACTGGCGATTCCTACGTTATGATTCTGGCTTGTGCTCTTCAAAAATTTAAAGGTCTGTTGAAGAGGTGAGATCAGAGATGCATTTCCCATTTGTTTCCTCAGGTTTTCCTCCTGTAACGCTGTGTGGATTGCTCAGTGTGAACTGTTCCCTGTCCCCGCATTCCACACCGCAGCCCTCTGTGTTACATTGGCTACAGTGTTTGAATTAATCAGTATGTGTGTTACTTAAGATACTGAAAAGTCTCTGTTGCTAGCGGATTTACCACAGGCACTGGTAAATGAGCTCTGAAAGCTGTTTTGACTTGAATTCGACAGCTTTCCTTTAGCACACTCGAATACAGAGTTTTGTCCTTCAACGTTTCTGCTGTTTAGCTAGTTACGTTGGCTGCGAAAGAAGAAGTATTGTTTCTGAAGTACATGTTACTTATATTCATGATCTTATTGATGCTGCTATTATTGCCAATGACCGCTTCATTGTCTTTCTCTGTATTTTGCAGACTGATGTCCTCCGAGGATTGTAAGGAACCCTAGCGTATCCTACGCTTTGATTCTGGCCTGTGCTCTTCGAGGGTTTGACGGTCTGTTGAAGAGTTGAGGTCAGAGATGTATTTCTCATTTGTTTCCTCGGGTTTTCTTCCTGTAACGCTGAGTAAAGAAATCAATGATGAGCTTGAACGGATGTCATGTGACGTCCGTCCAGACCTAACGCAACGAACAATACCGAATGAAAAGTGGCAACATTTTTGGCTACCATGCAGTGGGCTCGGATTTGATTCCCGACCGTGTTGGAGATTTTCTCCTCTCATGGACTGTCTGTTGTGTTGTCTTGAATGTCACCGACGTGGAAGTTACCCAATGTGGCGTCACCTGTAATAGGACCTGGCGAGCGGACTTCATCGGATGGGGCCTCCTGGCCAGTAACGGCAGACTGCCATTTATTTTTTTCCCCACCTTTTGTTTGTGAAAAATCTTCTCCCATTTTCTCTTCCTTTTTATAAACATTACCACCGTTACCGATCGATCGACCAGCCCTTTTTCGTCTTGACCTTGAGTGCAGCAAAGCTTCAGAATATCAGGCAGCAACTTTGCCCCTATTGTTTGTTCGTCATACTTAAGTACAATTTCCGTCTCCTTGTTTAAGGTGACCACTCCTCTACTCAGGTCGAGAATCACCTGTTACTCCCTCAAGAAGTTCATGCCAAAAATCCGCTCGATTGCTTGGTCTGGCTTGGTTTGGTTCTAGACGGTGCCGTTGACATGAAAACTCGAGTCTCGTCTGCAGGTTGACTACTATGCCCTTTCCTGCAATTGCACCTCTGATCTTCGTCTTTTTCATAGTGAGTTCTGGACAGTTCCTGTTTCTGAACAGCGCTGGGATGTCTCTTTGGAAATGGCCATTATGAGACTACCGCTGTCCACAATGGCACGAACGTAGCCTCGCCTACAGCAACCGAAATTGCAGGGGGCAGATCCTCACTGCGTGCGTCTCCTTTATTTCTCTAAATATCTCATGGATGCACTCGTACCCGATTACACGAATCGGGTCCTTTCCGGAAGTGTTAGTGGAGCAACTGTGGACCGCTTACGCTCGCCTCTGACGCCAGCTGCGGCTAGGGCTTAGGTTTCACGGTCCTTGAGACGGGTTTGGGACCTAGGTTCTCAATTCTTTCACCGTCCTGTTGATTTTGGTTAGGTCCACTCCAACCGCTCGCCTCCTGTTGATTGTGCCCCTGATCTCGCCCAGTTCGGTAAGATCTTCGGGCGTTATCTTGTTTGTACCGTAGGTTTCCGTAGTTTCTTTGGTATCACTGTCCTACTCTTTTCCCTGGTGCTCCAGGATACCCGTTCCTTTCGTTTCTCGTATCGTCGTTCTGCCATAGTTTCTGATTGTTCCCATCATTAACTCGTTTTTGTCCCTGGCGATTTATTTTTCATATATCAGCTCTAACTCACAAAGTAAAGTCTTGAATGTTTCTGCACTGTGCCCGCATTTCCCTACTAAAGCTTTTTGATAATATGTCGGGAGCATTGCAACACAGAACCAAATTATTTCTGATGCGCTGCAAGGCGTGTCTAGAAACTGATCCTTCCGCAATAAAGTCTCAAACATCCTGACGATTGAAAGTCCGGCCATATCACTATCTCCTGTTTTGTTCTGTCTCGTGACCAATAAGCGGCGAGAAACGCCTCCTTGAACTGATCATAGGATTGACAGTTTGCCGCCACATCGCCCATCCTTTTCGCGGCTCTTCTCTCGACATGTGTCACAAATAAACTCTAATTTTGCGCTGGTGGGCCGTGAAGCTGGAAGCGCCCTACTAAACTGTCTGATCCAAATTTTGGGGTGCAGCTTATTCCAGGTTTCATTGAAGTGTCGAAACTTTAGTAGTGACAAAGTGGTTTGTTTCTCGCACGTGAGGATATCATGGAATCAGATATGTGAATTTGTGCGATTTTTGCGTTAGTTCATGCCGTCTGTTACCGTTATAAAGGCCTGAATCACCGCTAAATGTATCCGGAGTTGTTTCTGTTCTAAGTTAATCCTCGAGTGCGCACTCGTCATGTCCCCGCACGTATTTTGCCTTGAGGTATTGGGTGTAGATCTCTTTGGCATCGTTCACACCGCCGGGAACCAATAGTTTTGTGCCGGATAGGATGCATTTATGTCTGAGTTACCTGTTCTGAGCGTTATCTCAATCTGAGCTACCCGGTCGTCCAATTTTGTTAATTTGTTGAGTTCAGCTCGGCCGCATTCTGTCTGTCCCACTCGTGTGCTCAAGGTCGTAACATTTTTGTTCGTTGTGTATTTCGTGAGTTTTGCTCGGCTGTCCGCAACAAGAGCCATTTCTTTGCCCTTGCTGCTTCTATCCTAGGTAGGCGCGCGCCTCTTTTAGCGTCAAGCTCCATTGTCTCGCTTCCGCACTCACTTGAGCCATCTCCGCTGCTCTGCCCCCGAATTCGTCAGTATGGTGGGTAATTTGTTTTTGTAGTTCTTTCGAGCTGTCCTCTTTCCTTTCCTCAGCGCCCTGAATTTGCTTTCTAATTTCTGCTATACTCTCTGTCCTCCTTTTGTATATCTCTTTAAGGAGAGCAATCACCTGATCTTGTGGTAGTTCGTCAGCCATACCGATAACTGTTGACGTGACTCGCGATTCCGAAATGCTGTTGAAATGGCAACGACTGAGCGACCTGTCTTTAATATGTCTCCTACCCTCTGTCATGTCAAACACCGCGTTAGCTTCAAGTGTCCATGCTTTCTGTCCATGATCTACCTCCGACGAGTGGTAATCATCCACATGTCGCCCTGACTGCTCTGTGGTACCGTACGTTAATTCGTCCCCGGTTAAGTTCTCATCGCTGCCGTCAAAGTGCTCCATCACGATACACGGCTCTGCGCGACCTTCGTCTCTTAATAATCGTGCTCTACTCCGCGTCAGAGTCCATGCATCAATGACATAACCCGAACAAAAACTCTTTAAAAATAAAACTGACCTACACATTTACGCTTTTTGACATGCAGAATTTAACGTAAAAAAATACGCCTCCAAAAACCAAAAAGGCACAAAACATAAATAGGTTATCGACGCCAGTGACAACGCCGATATTCAACACTCAGAGTATATGTGAGACAGAACCCACAGAACCATGAATTATCACTGAAGAAAAGCCGCTAAATAAAGAAAAAGAACAACCATTACTACAAATGCGCGAGGTCTTAAAAGCTACCATGGGACTAATGTTGAAAAGACAAGTCAAATAATTTATGGGCGAGAATTGTGGAAAAACTTCTACGTTTTGATGGGAAGATTCCAGGAGGATCGATCATAGGGCACTGGTCGCCAGTTATGAAAGTTAGCTCGTGGCTGCATGTTGGTGTCACTAACTGACATGCAAATTAGGACCAGAGATTAGCAAAATGATTTTATGCCCATCGCATATTAAAGCCAATTTGCAATTATGCAGAATCAAACGTAATAATGGAAGACAGACTGGCGTGATGAGTCTTACTACCATTTGTGGGAGGGCCAAGAGGCTTGCCATCGTACAAGCACTTCGTACATGGTAATTCGTCGTAATGAAACACCACATGCCCCAGAGGGCTTACAGCTGCAATCCATCTTTCTATAAGGAGTTTGTCCGCAGCTCGTGGTCTCGCGGTAGCGTTCTCGCTTCCCGAGCACGGGGTCCCGGGTTCTATTCCCGGCGGGGTCAGGGATTTTCTCTGCCTCGTGATGACTGGGTGTTGTGTGTTGTCCTTAGGTTAGTTACGTTTAAGTAGTTCTAAGTTCTAGGGGACTCATGACCATAGCTGTTAAGTCCCATAGTGCTCAGAGCCAATAAGGAGTTCGAATCTCTGGTATTATTCATCAGCTACGGACGTCACTGCTACCCATTGATCACTAACGTGATACAGTAGTTTAACGCATTTTTATGATCTTCTCTAACGTATATCATATATTTTACAAACATTGAATGATGCTCCCCCCCCCCCCCCCTCCCAGTCACAACGTATAGTCTTAGACATAAAAACTGACCGCCGGCCGGCCGCCACAGAGACTAAGTCTGAGTCGTTCACTTAAGGTGGCCAATAAAACCGACCGCCCCTGACAGCTAAGTCCGGCCATCTGCACAATCTGGCAACGCTGTTAGATGCGGAAAAGTCAGGAGGAAGTGTGATCCACTTCCGAGACGTCGTTGTGTTGGGTGAGCCTGTGGTACGGTGGTAATGGTCGCGAATTCCGAACTTACAGTCGCGTGTTCGCGTCTAACTGTATTTTATTTTATTTTTTTGGTCACTTTTCAGCCCTCGTCTAAAGTTATGAGTCTGATTGAACATCGAAGATAACTGGCTTCACATCCTACCCACCAGTAATAACTAATACTTCCAGAAACAAACACACACGACTGCTCGTAGCTACGTCGCGATCACAACAGTTGTTGTTGTTGTGGTCTTCAGTCCTGAGAATGGTTTGATGCCGCTCTCCATGCTACTCTATCCGGTGAATGCAGAGGAGGCAGCTCGAAAGATTTGAACTGTGTGTGGAGTGAGTGCTTTTCGGAAAAATACGCCAGAAAAAGATATTCTTGTTTCAACAAAGATCGTTCTGGCATGAATGATTTTCCGCATCAAGGAAGTCTCGGCTACTGATATAAGTAATGCATTACCATTTAACCGTCATGCGACACTTACATTCAACAAACGAGGTCCAGAAGGTGTAGGTGTACTGCATGCATTAATTCGAAACAACAAAAAACAGCGGAGTGACTATTATTGCAGTTTTGCTTGAACGTCATCAGGTCGCTCGTTGAGTATTCTTACGCAATACTGTTACTGGTGACGAGTTATGATATCTTTATCGTTAACTTCCTAAGTAGAAATGAAAGGCTGAGCCCTACCAAAAGACGTAAACTCGAACAAAGAGTAATGTGAACACAATATTTTCCATTTGATAGCTCCAAATGTGTGTTTTGTTCAAATGTGTGTGAAATATCATGGGACTTAACTGCTAAGGTCATCAGTCCCTAAGCTTACGCACTACTTAACCTAAATTATCCTAAGGACAAACTCACACACACCCATGCCCGAGGGAGGACTCGAACCTCCGCCGCGGCCAGCCGTGTGTGTTTTGCACTACGAATTCTTCCCCAAGCGTTTGTCCATCACAGCTGGAATTTGTTGCCAACAATTGAGATGCCTTTCGGTCGCAATGTAAGAAAATCGACCAACAAAACTACATCATGTGTGCTACTGCATGATAACGTACTCTGTTGATTTGAGAAACAAAGCTATCCAGGAGCTTGATAGGGAACTCATCTGTCAGGCACTTGTATTGATAGGGAAGTCATCTCTCGGGCACTTGTCCCTCTTATCGTTTACTCGTAACCTTTTACCTTTCCCACTTTTGATCGATCAACCGTCAAGGCGATTCGTTTCTAGACGAAAATGCTCTTCAAACTACACTGGTTTAATGACATCGTTAGATCGAATAGGTTTGATGATTACTGTTGTGTTCACTAAACTGTTGGATTCACAATTAAAATTTTCACTATACTAATACAAATTAAATTCGACATACTACAAAAACATCATGACGGCAGTCTACCTCAATAAAGCATTAAGTGCCCGTAACACGACTGTGCCTATTTTAATACGAATTGGTAGGATATTACCAACTTTTGAGTACGATAAGGTATGTACTTACTTCATGTCCTGTATCATACTCAAGTATTATGAAAATGTGGCAGTTCATAGATAAAATTACGGATTCACAACAACAAAAAATATTTCGGCAGAAAACAAAAGTGGCATTACGAATATTTGCAGTACCAGAAGGTTTGCGCTCTGATACTAGGGAGTACTGAAAGTAGGAAGATGTCCTTTGCTCCAGCGTTGTCTTACGATTGCCTTATTGAGTCGCTACCTGTCTGCTTGTAGTTCTGCTACAAAAATAATTAAAAACCTGGCTTTCAGCGAATCTCGAAAGGCGATCGAAAGCAACTTGCACCTGGTAGGCAAGCACTTCACCTCGGACGTAGCGGGAAGGTACGGCATATGTGTCTTACTTATTGACCCAGTAGTCTCTATGACAGATAAATCGCAACACAAAACACGAGAGTAGTATTTCCTGTGTGGAACAACGTTCGTGGACTCAAAAGCATTAACTGATGTCCTTTTATCAAATCTCAAGAGACAATCTCTCGCATTATTCAATTGAAATGACATGATAATATCAAGTGAATTTAGCAGGATAGATCTGTACCATCAAGGAATTAACTCGTCGGTCACAAATTAGCCATACATATTCTGTGTAGTTGCATTGTTTCAATTATACTAGCAGGAAGGATACCAGCTGATGTGTTCTGCGAGTGACCTCGGAAGTGACTACAGCTTCGTCTCAAAGCTGCAGGTGGCAAGGGCCGGAATATCCTCATTATATGTCAAGGAGTCTTATTAGCATTTCTCTAACTAGGTTTAGGGGCTAGAGTGTAATTACTTGCAACACGTCGATGCACTGAGTGCAAACGATACATCATAAAGTAATAACTGCGAAATTATTTATGTTTTACTGTCTTAATCGGTCCCAAAACTTAAAAGCGTATTCACCAGACACGATTCACAATAATGGAGCTTCTCCAGTGGTTGAGTTGGCAACGTATCTTTGCTATACAATATTGTTATTGAGATCACTGTCATTGGCACACCCTCCAGAAGACAGGCATGACCTGGCTTCCTGTTGTCAGCTTTTCTGACGGATATTCTGCCGTTGCTCGAAATCTGAAGACTTAAATTGAATTCGAATATTCCATATAGTGAAAATCTGATGTTTCTATTCTTCCATCTCTAACATTCAAAAGATAGTTACAACAAGCGGCAGAAAAGTGCCTGTGAACCAACAATTAATAGAGCAGTCATAATTAGTGGAAACTGACCAACACCATCTGAATTCTGGTAACTGTGAATAACTTCTTTTTTCGTCTGCACAGCACCGCAGTATGAACTTAAGGGTTTCGTAGGATTCCTACACTTAATTTCGTTGTGATCGTTTTCAATTACAGTTAAGGAGGAGCAAACTCATCACATTTGAAATATACTTTTCCAGTGGAATTTGGATCTTTGCCTTCAGTTGCAGCAATACAGTGTTAATCAATTAAATGTCGAAGGAAGGCTGTCCAGGCTGCCACAGGGCGTTAAAATTACAGCTACGGCGGCAGATGAAAATTTGTGCCTGACCAGGTTCGAACACAGATTCGTGGTGTCTCTACATATACAGGATGTTTCCGAAAGAATAGTAGATATTTTAGCAGGTGGAGGTATAGACGAATTGTATAAAAATTCCATATAAATGCGTCCAATTTTTATTGAGTACGAAGATACTGCTGTTACAACGTAATCCTAAAAAACTCAAAGTAAAGGGAAATGAGGACGTTCAAAGTTTATTTTCAAAAATTCCCGTCACAACTTCAGTTCCCAATTTATAACACCAAGTGTAGCTCTTTGCGTTCTTTTATGAGGTCTACACTAGTCATAGCCCGAACGATTAAATCGGCTCTTAGATTTACGTTTTCTTTGTAGACTTCACCTTTCAACCGCTTACACAGGCAAAATTCCAAAGCGATAAGGTCCGGAGACCTTGGTGGCTAAGAAAAATACCCATATCTACTGATCCATCTTCCGCGAAATGTTGACGACTAGAATGTGCAGGAGCCCCGTCATCCTGGAGGAACATACGCTTTCTTGTAGCCAAAGGAACGTCTTCCAATAATGCTGGAAGCTCATTTTCAAGGAAGTGTAGACCACACAGTACTGTAAGGACCAACAAATGAAACGAAAATGCATTGAACCCAGCTGTACTCAATAAAAATTGGACACATGTTAATGGCATTGTTTTTGTAGTTTGTCTATACTACCACCTCCTACAATATTAAATATTACTCCTGAAACATCCTGTATAATTATTCAGGTCTCGATGGACCATCGAATGTTTTTAGTGCTAGACGCACGAAATTGTCCAAACCCTCGCGGGAATACAGTGTGGTTTCGAACGAGTGGAATAATGGCCGGCGGGGTACCGCGTATGTGGTATTCGGCAAAAATGGGAATTTGCGTCTGACTGGGGGCGTATGTAGATAGGCCCTGCAGGCAGGTTGACCGTTGTGTCCCGATAGTGCAATGGTCAGCGCATCCGCCTAGTAAGCAGGATGTCCAGGTCTGAACCCCAGTCGGGCACAAATTTACTTCTGCTGCCGTTACTGTATTTCAACGTCCTGTGACAATGTGGACGTCTGTCTTTCGATATTTAAGATGCAATTGTTTACTGAGGCAATACGGGAGATTTGCGAACATTTATCTTGGCATCCATATAACGGGACTTCAACGGCATCCATTCCTTAGTCATTGCTTTGTGATGTCGCTAACCCATGTCATATACATGCGAATCAGATTCTAGCGCATATTTAGTCGAATAACGAATGGTCATTATACAAGTATTTATGAACAGTAGAAGCAGGATTGCAGCGAGCTGATCGTTTAACCAAGTGCAACGTAGACTACCAGTGTAGTGAGCCATTTCAGCTGCATAGCCGACGGTAATGCTTGTCAAGCAACCTACTGCAGAGTTAATGTAATACCCGCACAATGATCTCAGTAGTCATACTGTATCATTAGCAGCTCGTGAATGGAGTACTGTGTTCGTTAAATCAGATTACTCAAGCTGATACCAAATAAAGAGGAGCGACGACACCACCTCACTGTCATTACTTAGGTATTCAGCGCTAGATTATGTGCGCCATCATTAACGTTATTGTTTGACAGCATAACACCACAACACCCACTGACAACCTGTACCATTATCATCACACAGTTGTTACTCGCAGTGATTACAAATTGCTGCTGTTTGTCAAGAAATGCGGAAAGCGCGTCATCAATGTGAAGTCCCATTCGCATCACGTCTAGGACAGAGAGAATCGTAAATAACAGTAAGAGATTACCCAGCGAATGGAAGAGTCCACGTATTGTCTCGAGTTCTTGCAGTTTCATAGCAGTGTAGTTCCCGGTGGTTTCACACTAGCTGGTTCTTTTGGCTGTCGGAATACTCATCTGGGCATAATCAAAGTGTGATTGCTAGAACACTCAACTACGTTAATATCACTTCATTTTGGATTGAGTATTACTCGAAAAAACGACGTTAATTTGACGTTTCCGTCCGTCTTCTGGCGACTTATTGATTGAAGTCTGAAATGCAGTCTCAGTTGTCGCCTGCCGCATGAATTCTATAGAGTGTTGGGGCAGCACGCAGTCATTTCTGAATACAGACATGTTCAAGTATCTTCACTGCTCGAGGGCAAATCGTCTTTGTTGCATTTTTCCACACCGTAATTATCACAATAACGTAAGGCTCATTCTGCAGAAGAACCTGATGCCCTCAAGTCCTTAAATAAGAATCTGCGAGCGGTAGTAATGCATGAAAGGAAACAGTGTTGGACAAAAGGATGGAGAGCTCCCTGCTTTTTGCGGTTCCCTTCGGTTCGGCCCACGATAAGAATCTGCTGTCATATTATGCTTCAGAACCCTAAACTGTCTATTTTTCACTTCATACTAAAACAAGAGCTATGACATGAGAAGGAGAAATGACTTATATGCTTTTCCAAAACTTTAGTTTTTTGTGTTTATTTTCTCACGTCATACTAAAACAAGGGCGTTGATATGAAAGGAGGAAATGAAGTATACGCTTCAAGTCATAATATTTCTTTTCTGCTACTATTGCGTGCATGAATGCTCTGCAGTTAATTTTTGTGTGTTGGATAAATTTTGATATCACCTCAGATTACTTTGAGAGAAGGTTTCTATTTTCTTGGGATTCAAATAGAGTGGACATTTCATCAAATGGTTCAAATGGCTCTGAGCACTATGGGACTTAACTTCTGCGGTCATCAGACATAAAATCCACCGCTAGGAAACTGTACCAGAGGATAAATCCAACATAGCTAGGAGAGAATGGACAGAAAAAGTCGCGTTATCACAGCGAGATGCTAAAAGAATTCTGGAAGAACAAGAAAAATAACAGCAACAGATCGTAATTTTCTTTATGTGGTTCCGTATGGGTCTAAACAATGTAAAGAAATAAATAATACTAGTAGCAGTAGTGGTGGTGGTAGTAGCAGTAGTAGTAATAGAAAATTCAGAAAATAAAAATGACCATGCAGGTGTCATTCAACGCATTACGAAAGAGATGATACAAAGTAACATCTAATTAAGCAGACTACAGAATGGACGGCAATGGGGAAAAATACTAGTGAGATCAATGCAGGCGGAAAAGCATTGCGTACTAAAAGTTAATCACGTAGAGCTCTTCAACTACATCGAATGTGGTCTTTAGTTAACGATAACAGATGCTTAGTACACGTGAATAGAAGAGTTGTAATAACAAAGCAAGCATTTACAGCCAAGACATTTCAACAATTAGACACATCAAAGAGGTAATGCATAAATGTACTGCAAAATCAACTATACGTGATTTACATCTCTATAACTCTAGGGAATTAAGTAGAGAACTTTCTGGAAGCAACAGTAGGTTACATGCAAGGGACATCGACTAGGACAATATGGATGCAAACAATGAAAAATCTGAAAGCATCACGGGACGCAAAGAAAGGTAAATGGAGAAAATAAACAGAAGGAAGAAGCAAATCATTTCATACATCTTTATATACATCACCATCCTTTTCAATGTATTTACGGACAACGTGAGATGCAAGGGGCTACGAGGGCGAAGAGGAATCTCTACTTTCAGGATATCATGACCAGAACAAAATGCAACAACAGTATTGGGAACATTAATAAAATGGTTCAAATGGCTCTGAGCACTATAGGACTATAAACTGCTAAGGTCATCAGTCCCCTAGAACTTAGAACTAGTTAAACGTAAGGACATCACATCACACACATCCATGCCCGAGACAGGATTCGAACCTGCGACCGTAGCGGTCGCGCTGTTCCGGATTGTAGCGCCTAGAACCGTTCGGTCACTCCGGCCGGCAACGAAATTATAAAGTTAATAGATAATACTTACTTAACGTAATATGCAGGACATGGATTGGATAACAATTCAGTTTGTAACTTTCCATCACATTAAAATACTTTACAGTTATATTTGATGCAATTTTCATTGTTGCTTGTCTCTAGCATGTTAGTAGCATTAATTCAGATTGGTCGTGAATACAAACACACGCACACACACACACTCACACACATAGAGTTATTGATTCCAGAGGGAGTGACGCCTGCTGTCTGTTGAACAACACATGCACCCATCAGTTCCTCAGTTGGCGCCGAGTGGATGAGATTTTTCAGTTACCTTGCACTGCAAGAATTGTAAGGAGGAAACTGAAAGTAAAAGGGCTTGTATGCTAAATAGCTGCGACAAACCAAAGTTTGAGTGATTATTATCATATGATTCTCCACAGGGGTTTGGTGGACGAGTATACTTTTAGTAACTAACTCACACACCATCATTACGTAAGATTTCACAAAGGCGTCGGGGCATTGATTCCACTAAGGTCCTCGATAGCTTGATGTTTTACTTCACACCATTCCTTCTCTATGTTCGACTAAAGGTCGCTTGCATTTGTAGGTCCAAATGGCAATGGGCTCGTTATCTCTGCCCACATATTCTGTATGGGGTTGAGGTCCGGTGATCGTAGAACAGCTTTATCCTCTCTTGGCCTGAAACCAATCCTGCACTGCTGTGCTCTGATGGATGGGCCTGTGGTCCTGTAAATAAATTGCTACCTCATTATTTCATATATTTACATTTAAATAACGTATTTGAAAAAGCACATTGTATTAGTACTTTCCATACTGTTTAAGAATTCAATCCCTGTGATAGGTAATTGATCTAGATTCAACAGTCCGATTAGGAATGGTTTACCGAGTCTATCATATGATGAGAGACGTAGTCGGAAATCCACGTTACGACTGACCGGCTGAATTCGATTAGAACGATCTGGTATCGCACTGAAAGTGCAGAAATTGGATAATTTGAACGTCTGTATTGCAACAATGCTGCACACATAAATTCCTTTGATGGAGTAACAGGTAGCAATTGCTAAGAAAAAGTGAGGAATATGTTAACTAGCAGCAATGTAACGTCATTATAACCTATATTTACGTACTGCAAATATTCAATCGAACAATACACATGTATTTCAGTGGTGGAAAAATTCACCATATCGGATTTGCTGATGACATAATAAAAGTAATAATAGCAATAATAATAATAGTCCCGTGTGAGGTTGTTACATTCTCCACCGGGCGCCTCCGCAGGTGGCGGATAGGGGAAACGTCTTCCAGATACGGGTGGTACCGCGGAAATCAAATACTTGGGGTGGACCAAATACTAACACAATCCTCAATGGCTATTCAACCCGTTGAACCCAAAAACCAGACACGTCTGAGTGAAAATCGCCAGTACTCTGGTCAGATTCTGTTAGCGCAATGAGCTCGGCTGAAAATATTTGGTTCCAAGGACTTTAACAACTTCTGGTCCTATCAAGTCCTAGTATCATCCAGGCCAAACCAATGAAACACAAGCAAACATGAACTGTGCAAGTAAATTCAACTTTACCCCATGTGGTACACAACCCCCCCTCGACAGAAGGCAACTGGTCTTTCGGATTCTGGGGAGTCCTGTCTAACACAGCAGAGAATATGGGAGATCTCTTGTAAACTTCCCTACAAGCAGAAAACATGCATTGGAACACTAAATATCAATACATTGATCCAAAAAGGAAAACTACATAATCTCACATAAGAAATCGACCGACAAAGAATTCTCATCCTTACTCTTCAAGAAACATGACTAACTGACAATGAAGCCTTGCATTACGGAAACTATCGCATCTTCAAAATCAAAACGCAACAGAAGGTAGCGAAAGACGCACCAATCTACGGCAAGACATTTCTCCTACACAGATCCATCATCAACTCTGTCAAAGAAATCACACCCATTTACAATCGACTTACGACTATGCGCATTCGGAGCACCAAAAAGAAACACACACTCATCATTGCACATGCCCTCACCAACCTTGAAAATAAGAAAAACCCCGAAAGTGTTGAAAAATTCTGGAACACATTAAAAAAAAACCATAAGCAAAATTCACCAAGACGGCGTGAAAACCCTAATCGGAGATTTCAACGCTCAATTTGGGACATAAAATACCTACAGAAAAATCATCGTTAAAAATTCAGCACTCCAAAACACTAACACAAACAGCACACGTCTGATTGACATTTTCCCGTGTGAGGTTGTTACATTCTCCACCGGGCGCCTCCGCAGGGGAAACGTCTTCCAGATACGGGTGGTACCGCGGAAATCAAATACTTGGGGTGGACCAAATACTAACACAATCCTCAAACCAGGAAAACAGAAAACATGGCGATCCTCGATCCAGCATCTTGGTGAATACCAGAGCGACCAAGTTGTCATTTCCCATCCCCAGTACAGAATCATCCCTGATATATACTTACCAGTATTGTAACTTGTTTCGTTTTCCATCTCATTAGCCATTTAAACTTGTTATTTTGTATTAAATACGTATGTATTCGTCAGTGTCACAATAAATTGTCTTCAGTTTACGTGAGGGCGCTGAGATCCTCGACTCTTACTGCCCTTCCCCCCTCCCAGAATCAGTCCTACTCGAACATTCATACTCTCTCTCTCTCTCTCTCTCTCTCTCTCTCTCTCGCACACACACACACACACACACACACACACACACACACACACACACACGGTACATAAATTGTGCTTTACATAAGAAAAGCAATAGTCATAATGCATGCTCAGTGGAATCAAGAGAGAGGAGTTCGTGTTAACGCAGTGAATGAGGAAGTAAATTACTGCCCTTCTGAAGCCGGTAAGAGGTGCGGAGTACCAAAGAGGACGGCTAGGCGTTCGTGGAAAAACTATATGGAAACAGGCTGTATCGGGCGGTAAGTAGGAGTGGGCGATCCCGTGTGTCCAGTGAGAGATATTTCCGATGTCTGTTCGACAGTATACACACCAATCAGTTCCTCAGTTGCCGTCAATTGGGAGAGATTTCTTAGTTTTCGTTAAATTTGATTGGCATCGCCTTTGTTACATACGTGGTTATATTGAATTCGTCAGCGTTTTTTTTAACAGATAAACGATTTTGATGTTGTATGTGTACCGGTCACGGGGAGAGCGTTGCAATCCGAAGTATATCGTGGAAAGACAGAGAAGTGGACGCTTTTCTGTTGGCGTTTGGGGCTACATCTCGGCTCGGGGAACAGGGTATATTGAAGCGTATGTTAACATTTTAGAACATATAATGAAGTCAGGTGCTGAGCTGCTGTATCCTCAAGGAGACATCTATTTCCTGCAGATATGAACAGCAAGTAGCATGAAAGCTGCTTCATAGTTTGCAAATACTGATTCACTCTTATCCTATGGCCTACAATGTGTCGAAGAAACCATTATATTCCGTCGTCTGGTAGTCTCTTGATGTTCCCAATGGCCGGCCGGAGTGGCCGAGCGGTTCTAGGCGCTACAGTCTGGAACCGCGCAACCGCAGCGGTCGCAGATTCGAATCCTGCCTCGGGCATGGATGTGTGTGATGTGAGGTCCTTACGTTTAAGTAGTTCTATGTTCTAGGGGACTGATGACCTCAGCAGTTTAGTCCTATAGTGCTCAGAGCCATTTGAACCATTTGAACTTACGTGCTACAAACATGATTTGACCCCTCTTGACAACTTTCCTAAGTTGAACTACCATACTACAACAATATTTAAATAAATGTTTTAAGTACAAAATTAGTCACTCAAATACGTGTACTGTAGCGCTAAACTGTGCGTCTTGTTGGAAGATAATCTCTGTGGAAGTGTCGTAGTTATCGTCCTCCGAAAGCTAAGTTCTGCAGAAGCCAATGTACTTACCTCATGATAAACAAAAGTGAAATGCTTTGCGTATAGATATCTTAGTTATTACGCTTATTGCCGTGATGAAGAAACTACTGTGCTGTAACGTATTGTTGTGCTACGGAAAAGGCAGTCTCATTGTAGCTATACCACAAAAGTTGCTACTAAAACATGTTTTACTTTACAGAAGAATTCAGAAAAAACTGTGTAGATATAAAGCAGATACAGCACAAAAGCAACAATGTAAATTGTGTCACACATTAGTAGCGTCGTGATATAATCGTGTAGCTGTCACAGAAACCAAATGCTAAGTCATCTCTAATTCCACTGAAAGTACTTCAAATAAAGAATGTCTTTTCAAGTAAACCAAAATGTTGCATGAAAATCTCATTAGCGTTGCCGATATATGTTCTAAGTATGTGATCCTTATAGTCGTTACGTGATAGTGGAACTACCAAGCAAGAATGTACAAATAACAACACTTTGTCGTCTGCTCACTATAACAATGTATTCGTAATTTCTGTTTAAATAATTTCTCTTGGTTCTTGACTGGATATTTAACCTCAAACATTGCTGCATGTTAACAGATTCTAAGTCTGACAAAGCATACTAGTAATGTAAAGTGAAAAGTTTTATGGCAAAGACAAAGTTAAGAAGCAGATTATCTTTCAAGAAACGGTTTTACATGTGAAATGTGGTGTAAACCTTTACTCTTCCTAGTACGCAGAGTTTCAACTTCAACGCAATTATCATGTGGTATCCGTCGGATTCTGTAAGGTCCATGGTAAACTAGAAAGAATTTGTGACTCAAGTGTTTCTTCTTATGTGACAATGAATGAGCTTTAATGAGAACTTTCTGACCAATATACAATTTCTTTGCATTTGCTTTACCGTGTAGTTTTCTCCTTTTGTCTGCTGCAGATATTATATTTTTAAGAGCCAAATCAATTATGTCTTTGTGTCGAAGTTTACGTGTATTCGGGAAAAGTACAAGCTCTCTGATTCTGTTCGGTGGTTCAAATGGCTCTGAGCACTATGGGACTCAACTGCTGTGGTCATAAGTCCCCTAGAACTTAGAACTACTTAAACCTAAATAACCTATGGACATCACACACATCCATGCCCGAGGCAGGATTCGAACCTGCGACCGTAGCAGTCGCACGGTTCCGGACTGCGCGCCTAGAACTGTTCGGTGGTTCTTCATTCTTCAGTACAAGAGTAGGTGGTAAAGCAGTGGAATCATGAGGCATTTCATTCAGCACATTTTGAAATAAGTGTAAATATCTGTCCCAATGCTGATGCTTTCTGTGACAATAAAGTCTGCAAAGCTTATTGATTTCTTTCATAATCCGTTCAGACGGGTTACAATGTGGTGAGTACAATGAAATAAAAACAGGTTTGATTTTATGATTCCGAAGCATGCGTGACCAAACAGCAGATCTGAATTGCGGTCCGTTATCTGAAATGACTTTAGCAACATAGCCAACTTCACGTAAGAAATTTTTAACAAAGGCGCTGGATATAGACCGTCCAGTGGCTTTACGTAACGGAGTGAAAGAAACAAATTTTGAAGTAAGTTCAACAGCGACTAGAACGTACGAAAATCCATTCGATGTTCTGACAAGGGGTCCCAAGAGATCAACAGCAGCAAATTCTTTTAATTTAGAAGGAATAATAGGAAACAACGGAGCACGATGTGAGATAGTAGATGGTTTCGCCTTTTGACAAAGTTTACAAATAGACAAGACTCTTCGAATTCTCTTTTCCATATTGTTAAAATAACAAGTCGTTCGAAGAATATGATAACATTTTCGTGGACCAAAATGTGCGTAGCTGAAATGAATGTACCAAATGAGCTTATTAACAAAATCGTCTGGAATGCAAAGTACCCATAGCTTGTCATCAACAGTGCAGGGTTTGAAGAGTATGTTGTTTCTAACCAGGTAATAATGCCGAATCTGTGTGTGTGTGTCTTTTCATGCCATTTACTTTTGATGTCTTTCCAAATCGGATCTTTATCTTGTTCATGAGCAATGTCCTTTAAAGATGTAGTGATGAAGTTTTCAAAGGCGACTTTCTGAATGTAAAGAATACTGAAATTTTTCTCGAGGTTGCCTTCTGTGTTACTTTTCTCAAGCCCAGCCGGTGCGCGTGACAGTGCGTCCGCAACAATGTTCTCCTTGCCGGGAATGTAGACTACTGTGTGGTGGAATTCTTGCAGAAACAATGCCCAACGTTTTAACCTGTCATGATTTAATTTTGAAGACATAAGAAATTGTAATGCACGATGATCACTGTATACTTTTACGTGCTTACCAGAAAGAAAGAGCCGGCCGCGGTGGTCTAGCGGTTCTGGCGCTGCAGTCCGGAACCGCGGGACTGCTACGGTCGCAGGTTCGAATCCTGCCTCGGGCATGGGTGTGTGTGATGTCCTTAGGTTAGTTAGGTTTAAATAGTTCTAAGTTCTAGGGGACTTATGACCTAAGATGTTGAGTCCCATAGTGCTCAGAACCATTTGAACCAAGCCAGAAAGAAAGAAACGGAATTTGTTAAATGCCCAAACGATAGCTAAAGCTTCTAATTCAGTAACTGAATAATTTTTTCAGATTTTGTTAGCACTCGGCTATCAAAAGCAATGGTTTTCTGAACAGTAGTGTCATTTTCTGTGGCTTCTTGAAATAAATGGGCACCAAGACCGACTTTAGAAGAATCCGTGCTAAGGCAGAAATCTTGTGACAGATCTGTATGAGCTAGTATTGGCGCGTTAAGTAGCGATTCTTTCAAAGAACTGAATTCCAACTGTGCTTGTTCGTCCCAGTTCCAAATAGTATTTTTTCCAATGAGAGAACAAAGTTTTGGTGTAACTAGAATTTGCATATTCAGAAAACGACGGTAAAAATTTATGAGACCTAGAAAACTGCGGACTTTTTTATTTTTTTATTTTTTTTGATGGAACTGCAATGGCTCTGATGGCTTCTAAATTATGAGGATTCGGCTGAATGCCTTCAGAAGAAATAATATGTCCTAAAAACTTCACCTTTGTCCTACCGAATTCAGACTTTTCCAAGTTAACTGTAATTCCAAATTCTGCAAAAATATGTAACACGCTGTTGAGGATGCGATTGTGTTGTTCCCATGAGGCTTCTGCTATCAGAATATCGTCCACATGTCCACATATAAGGTGATGTGACGTTTTAAGAACTCAGGTAATATGGAATTTAGCCCGCGAATGAATGCTGCCGAAGAAATGTTCAAACCAAAAGGAAGTTTCCGAAACTGATAACAAACGCCGAAACAAAGGAAAGCTGTGTATTTTCTATATTCTGGATGAAGTTCAATCTGATAAAAGCTGGATCTGAGATCAATAGAAGACAACACTTTCACACCATTAAAATTTTGAAGTAGTTCTTCTAACGTTTGCGGCCTGTCTGTTTGAGGAACGATGATAGTATTGATTTGTCTCGAATCTAAGACAAGCCTGATCGATCCATTTTTCTTCTCAACAGCATGTAATGGATTGTTGTATGAGCTTACTGCAGGCTCAATAATGCCCTCGTCAAGCATAGATTGTATTTCTGTTCTAACACGGTCCCTATAATGTGCTGGAATTACGTATGGTCTAACACAAAATTTAGTATGCTCACGAACACGAAATTGGTATTGAAATCCCTTGATTGTTCCTGTTTTGTGAGTAAAAACTGTGGAATGTGCTTGTAAAATCTCAAAAAGGTCTTGCCTATCACTGTCATTACAATTCTCAATTGTTTGAATTTTATTCTGAATTAACTCATTAGTATCAAATGCGCCGTCGATATCATCCCTGTCAGTACTTGCAGAGAGATTGTTAGTGTCAAGTTCCGTCGAAAATTCCGAACTGTTGTCTAAGAGGTAAAGCCGATTAATTTCTTCGTCATGGTTTGAGAGCCAATCTTCAAATTTCAAAGCTATTGACTTACCTTCTTTCTCTAAACTTATTTCAGCATCGTGAAAGTTTAAGATTGCTTTGTATTCATTCAAAAAGTCTACTCCCAATATAATTTCCGTCGACAATAATGGAACAATAAGAAAGTTCATAGAGAAGCTGTGGCTTTGACAAAAGAATTCTAAGTTGGTTTGTTGGCGTACATCTACACTTTTTCCAAAGATTGCACCTTGTAATTTAATCTTACGTAACGGAAGTGTGGGACAATCGTTCGATTTGTTGCATTTGCTAAAGGCTGTTTCACTAATTACTGAAATGGGACTGCCAGAGTCAAGTACTGCCATAAATTTTACGTCATTTACTGTCATGTGAATCACAGGATATGCAATGTTGTTATGTTTTACGTCGTGTTCCTGGAGTAAGATGTCCCTAATGTCTTCCATTTTTACGTAATTACTACCTACGGCACCTGCGTCGTCAGTTTCATACGTACGTTTTGTGGCTGCCAGCGGTATGAGTCATTGCCTATTGTGTCTTTGTTGGTGCGCGTCGTTATTGGGATTTGGAGACCTAACTTCTACAAATTCACCTTGTCGAGAGAGCCCTGCTCTGTTTGAATCCCGCCAGTTCTGATGCAATTCAGCTCTGTCGTTACGATCATATCGTCTATCGTCATGTCGGTAGATTCCATAGTTTCTTTCTTGTCGGTCACTTAGTGGAGAATTTCTCCCTGAATCGTAACTGCGCGCTGGACCGTTGCGTCTAAAGTTATTCTGTCTCCCTTGATAATAATTATTTAGGTTCCTATATTGTCTGTTTCTCTGATTGTCTCTGTGATAGTCACTACCGCGGAGAGGTGATCTTTCCCTGTAATTATTACTACTCTGCCAACGGTTGTCATACCGGTGGTGTCTGTTTTGGTCACGATTTGTGTTGTGAGAATAGCCTTGTCGTGTCCAGTTATTATTTCTTTCGTCGCGGAATTGCGACGGATGTGACCTGTAATTGTTGTGTTCCTGTTTTCGCATTCCGCGATTGTCAGTGTCAATTTCTAATTCTTGTAAGAGTCCCTGAAAAGCTTCAATGTCGTCTTTGCAACGTCCTGCCAAAATAATATGTCGTAAATGTTCAGGTAATTTGATTAAGCAAATGCGGATGAGTTCTGAGGGGCTGTATGGGGTTGACAGGTACTGATTCTTGTGCAACATGTCTTCAAAATATTTCACAAGAATGGAAAATTCAGATTGTTCGAAATGTTTCATCATTATGATGCTATGTTTTACTCGGTCTTGTGTAGTTTGAGGCCAATATGCTGAGAGGAAGGCATGGTACAATTTTCCTTCACTGTGACAATCGTGAATGACCGATCGCATTCTTACAGCTGGTTCATTCTCTAAATAGCCACACATAAATTCTAATCTGTGCTCTAATGACCAGTTGGGAGGAAAACAATGAGAGAATTGATGGAGCCACGCTTGTGGATGAATGTCGTTGCCAGAATACTTAAATGTTTTAAATTTACGTGTAGTAATGAACAGCTTATAGTCAAAATCATCATGTCGGCGAGTCGCATATCGGTCATTGTTACGTCGTTTCGGCGGTTCCATTTCAAAATTCGGTGCACCTTGCCAATTTCTTTCATAATTTCCGAAATGCGCTGTGTTATTATTTTGTGGCTGTTCCGTATTTCTATGTCCCTCTTCCCGTATTGGGGCGCGAGTGTCCTCTGAAATACGTAATTCTTGTATTATGTGTGTCAGCTGATCTTGTACTTCCCGGATTTCTCTTTGGTGTTGCGTATTAATTTGATTCTGATTTTGTTTGAATTTCCTAATTTGTTCGCACTCTTCTGTGTCATTAAAGACTACCGGTTTTGTGTCATTCAGATTATCATCTACCTTAGTAGATAAATTATTTAGCTGATCCGAAAGTTCAACTACTTTCTCTGATAATGAACTAATTTCCTCCATGTGTCTTTCTGAACCAATTTTCAGAGTATCTACTGTGTCCTTTAAGTTTTCCTGGGTTTTTGCAAGTTGCGTAACCGAATCGGTAGATGCAACTGAGTCAATTTTAGCTTGCAAGATCTCATGATTTTCATGAACAATAGTTTGCAGTTCTTTTATGGCAGCTTCGTGATTCTGTAATGCATTTTCATGCCGCGAAAAAATAGGTTGAAAATGCTCACATATTTGTGTTTTTACGTCATTACAGACTTTTTGACATTTCGATTCAATGTTATGTAACTCAGTAGTTAAATCTTCATTTGTTTGTTCAAGCTTATGTTCCACTGAGTCTAACTTTTGAAGCTTTTGTTCCATTGCGTCTAACTGTTGCTGTGTTTGTCTCTGGTGTTGTTCCATTGTGTCTAACTTTTGAAGATTTTCTTCCATTGTGTCTAACTTTTGAAGATTTTGTTCCATTGCGTCTAACGTTTGAAGATTTTGTTCCATTGTGTCTAACTTTTGAAGATTTTGTCCCATTTGTTTCTGATTTTGTTCAAGCGTTGTGTCTAACTTTTGTAACCTTTGTCCCATTTGTTGCATTAACTGTAATAACAACGCACTGGTGTCTGAAACATGTTCCTCAGTGCTTTTCGGCAGTGAAGTTGCACCGGCAACATTCACATTTTGACAAGCAGAAAATGTGTCTTGACTTATTTGAGAAAACTGTGAGGACCCAAAACCTGAATCTACAGTATTTGCAAGATTGTGTCCTGTCATTTCGGATTCCTGGGGCGAACTGTTGCCGACCGATCGATCGATAATGCTTCCCTGTTCACTAATTGTTTCACTGCCTACACCAGTACTTGCAGCCCGCTCCATTTCCCTATGCACAATTACCAAATTACTACGTTGAACATTAGTTAATTCATTACACGGTGGCGCTAACGCACTGTTTTCGTCTTCACTGTCATTTCTCAGTTTACTTTGGAGTCTAGTATTACTTTTTTCACACGCCATAATTGTCACAATATTTCACACGATAACACAGAAAAGCACAATTTGAAGAGCAAAAATAAGACAACACATTAACATAGCACTGAAAATAATTTCTAGTTAATCGCAAGCGCAAATGCGAAATACTTGGTGCAAATCTACATGCATGCCACAAGTTTTACTGTACAACAATGAAAGACTGCAACTACAAAGGAGATTCTCTCTACAATTACGCGCTAGCAATAAACAAAAGCCACACTAATTACACAAACTACAAGAAAAAATCAGAAGATTCCAGTGAGGTATCCTGGCAGGGTCGACATATGAAACGTCCCCTTTGAACAATTATACATGACTGTGCTTATACTGACACACAATATTTTTACCGCAACGCAGTCTGACTTTCAATAATCCCTGCAAAAGAATGGCCCTGACTAACATTAAACTATACCTTTCACAAATCACTTACCTCACAAAAATCTTCGTTACTCAAGCTACTGCAATACAGCAAGCGCCACTACTGCCAGCTAAATAAAAGATTCAAATTACTAAAGGCACTAACTACTGATAGGCATAGTTAGCAAATGAAAGATTTTGATAGAGAAAAAACAATGTATTTACCTTAATATTGTTCAAAAGTCATAATATATATAGCAGTTCATGACATCCAGTCTTACAAATTTCAAAACTCTGCCATTTCTCTCCCCACATCCACCACTGCTGGCGGCTCACCTCCAACTGCGCAACGCTACGCGCTGTTCACATCCAGCTGCCCAACACTACAATGGCAGACAACAATGCAAACTAGCCACAGACCTCACACAGCACAGCCAGTGATTTTCATACAGAGCGCTACGTAACGTTGCCAATAAGAAAACATAAACAGCCTACTAACACTGTGGCTTATCTCATAACTCTACTGCAGAAGTCAGTCCAGTTGTTCCTTGGTCCATTCTCCCATTCCACTGTGATATGGGTTTCTTAAAGCTGGGATGTAGCTATTTTTTGGATACAGAGATTTTTTAGCTGAACTCTATTCGGAGAGAATTTCGCTTCGACTCGTGTGAGGTAGCGGTTTGACTCAATGTTCGGACTTGAATGTCGTCGATAATTCCGTAGTGGGAGAAGGAGATGACAACGTGGTCGATCTGGTATTCACCAAGATGCTCGATCGAGGATCGCCATGTTTTCTTTTACTCTGTTTTTATCCTAAAGTGGGTAAACATCATTATGAGGTTCAATGGTTGCCAAATGTCAATCTGATGTGTGCTGTTTGTGTTAGTGTTTTGGAGTGCTGAATTTTTAACGATGATTTTTCTGTAGGTATTTTATGTCCCAAATTGAGCGTTGAAATCACCGATTAGGGTTTTCACGCCGTCTTGGTGAATTTTGCTTATGGTTTTTTTTTAATGTGTTCCAGAATTTTTCAACACTTTCGGGGTTTTTCTTATTTTCAAGGTTGGTGAGGGCATGTGCAATGATGAGTGTGTGTTTCTTTTTGGTGCTCCGAATGCGCATAGTCGTAAGTCGATTGTTAATGGGTGTGATTTCTTTGACAGAGTTGATGATGGATCTGTGTAGGAGAAATGTCTTGCCGTAGATTGGTGCGTCTTTCGCTACCTTCTGTTGCGTTTTGATTTTGAAGATGCGATAGTTTCCGTAATGCAAGGCTTCATTGTCAGTTAGTCATGTTTCTTGAAGAGTAAGGATGAGAATTCTTTGTCGGTCGATTTCTTATGTGAGATTATGTAGTTTTCCTTTTTGGATCAATGTATTGATATTTAGTGTTCCAATGCATGTTTTCTGCTTGTAGGGAAGTTTACAAGAGATCTCCCATATTCTCTGCTGTGTTAGACAGGACTCCCCAGAATCCGAAAGAGCAGTTGCCTTCTGTCGAGGGGGGGTTGTGTACCACATGGGGTAAAGTTGAATTTACTTGCACAGTTCATGTTTGCTTGTGTTTCATTGGTTTGGCCTGGATGATACTAGGACTTGATAGGACAAGAAGTTGTTAAAGTCCTTGGAACCAAATATTTTCAGCCGAGCTCATTGCGCTAACAGAATCTGACCAGAGTACTGGCGATTTTCACTCAGACGTGTCTGGTTTTTGGGTTCAACGGGTTGAATAGCCATTGATGATTGTGTTAGTATTTGGTCCACCCCAAGTATTTGATTTCCACGGTACCACCCGTATCTGGAAGACGTTTCCCCTATCCGCCACCTGCGGAGGCGCCCGGTGGAGAATGTAACAACCTCACACGGGACTATTATTATTATTGCTATTATTACTTTTATTATGTCATCAGCAAATCCGATATGGTGAATTTTTCCACCACTGAAATACATGTGTATTGTTCGATTGAATATTTGCAGTACGTAAATATAGGTTATAATGACGTTACATTGCTGCTAGTTAACATATTCCTCACTTTTTCTTAGCAATTGCTACCTGTTACTCCATCAAAGGAATTTATGTGTGCAGCATTGTTGCAATACAGACGTTCAAATTATCCAATTTCTGCACTTTCAGTTCGATACCAGATCGTTCTAATCGAATTCAGCCGGTCAGTCGTAACGTGGATTTCCGACTACGTCTCTCATTATATGATAGACTCGGTAAACCATTCCTAATCGGACTGTTGAATCTAGATCAATTACCTATCACAGGGTTTGAATTCTTAAACACTATGGAAAATACTAATACAATGTGCTTTTTACAAATACGTTATTTAAATGTAAATATATGAAGTAACGAGATAGCAATTTATTTATTAGACCACATGCCCAGCCAACAGAGCACAACAGTGCAGGATTGGTTTCAGGCCAAGAGAGGATAAAGCTGTTCTACGATCACCGGACCTCAACCCCATACAGAATATGTGGGCAGAGATAACGAGCCCATTGCCATTTGGACCTACAAATGCAAGCGACCTTTAGTCGAACATAGAGAACGAATGGTGTGAAGTAAAACATCAAGCTATCGAGGACCTTAGTGGAATCAATGCCCCGACGCCTTTGTGAAATCTTACGTAATGATGGTGTGTGAGTTAGTTACTAAAAGTATACTCGTCCACCAAACCCCTGTGGAGAATCATATGATAATAATCACTCAAACTTTGGTTTGTCGCAGCTATTTAGCATACAAGCCCTTTTACTTTCAGTTTCCTCCTTACAATTCTTGCAGTGCAAGGTAACTGAAAAATCTCATCCACTCGGCGCCAACTGAGGAACTGATGGGTGCATGTGTTGTTCAACAGACAGCAGGCGTCACTCCCTCTGGAATCAATAACTCTATGTGTGTGAGTGTGTGTGTGTGCGTGTGTTTGTATTCACGACCAATCTGAATTAATGCTACTAACATGCTAGAGACAAGCAACAATGAAAATTGTATCAAATATAACTGTAAAGTATTTTGATGTGATGGATAGTTACAAACTGAATTTTTATCAAACCCATGTCCTGCATATTACGTTAAGTAAGTATAATCTATTAACTCTATAATTTAGTTAGCAGAGACAGTGCGCTCCTGTTGCCGCGACTCGCGACAAGTGCTGAGATTCGCAGTACTCAATGCCGCCGCGATTTATTAATGTTGGCTGAGCGTGGACACTGCAGCAGACGCTGCGCCATAAACAGAAAGAAATCACCTCGGCTCTGGCTGCAGTGAGTTGGCTTTACTGCCTGCATGATCTTATAGTAACCAACGTGAGACTGTACTCTGAGGCGCCATGGAACAAATGGAAAGGGTATCATTTCATTAGTCATCAGAATATTAACCAGCGAAGAAATGTCCACTCTGTTTGAATTCCAAGACAATAGGTGATACCAAAATTTATCCAACACACAAAAATTAACTGCAGAGCTTTCATGCACGTATTAGTAGCACAAAAGAAATATTATGTCTTGAAGCGTATACTTCATTTCCTCCTATCATATCAACGCCCTTGTTTTAGTATGACGTGAGAAAAAAAATGGTTCAAATGGCTCTGCGCACTATGGGACTTAACTTCTAAGTCAACAGTCCCCTAGAACTTAGAACTACTTAAACCTAACTAACCTAAGGACATCACACACATCCATGCCCGAGGCAGAATTTGAACCTGCGACCGTAGCGGTCGCGCGGATCCAGACTATAGCGCCTTGAACCACTCGGCCACCCCGGCCCCCCTGACGTGAGAAAATAAACACAAAAAATCTATAGTTTCGGAAAAGCATATAAGTCATTTCTCCTTCGCATGTCATAGCTCTTGTTTTAGTATGAAGTGAAAAATAGACAGTTTAGGGTTCTGAAGCATAATATGACAGCAGATTCTTATCGTAGGCCGAACCGAAGGGAACCGCAAAAAGCAGGGAGCTCTCCATCCTCTTGTACAACATTGTTTCCTTTCATGCATTACTACCGCTCGCAGATTCTTATTTAAGGACTTGAGGGCATCAAGTTCTTCTGCAGAATGAGCCTTACGTTATTGTGATAATTACGGTGTGGAAAAATGCAACAAAGACGATTTGCCCTAGAGCAGTGAAGATACTTGAACATGTCTGTATTCAGAAATGACTGCCAGCTGCCACAACACTTCATAGAATTCATGCGGCAGGCAACAACTGAGAGTGCGCTGCAGAATTCAATCAGTAAGTCGTCAGGAGACGGACGGAAACGTCAAATTAACGTCGCTTTCCGATGCATATTCAGTCAAAAATGAGGTGATATTAACGTAGTTGGGTGTTCTAGCAATCACACTTTGATTATGCCCAGATGAGTATTCCGACAGCCAAAAGAACCAGCTAGTGTGAAACCACCGGGAACTACATTGCTATGAAACTGCAAGAACTCGAGACAATACGTGGACTCTTCCATTCGCTGGGTAATCTCTTACTGTTATTTACGATTCTCTCTGTCCTAGACGTGATGCGAATGGAACTTCACATCCATGACGCGCTTTCCGCATTTCTTGACAAACAGCAGCAATTTGTAATCACTGCGAGTAACAACTGTGTGATGATAATGGTACAGGTTGTCAGTGGGTGTTGTGGTGTTATGCTGTCAAACAATAACGTTAATGATGGCGCACATAATCTAGCGCTGAATACCTAAGTAATGACAGTGAGGTGGTGTCGTCGCTCCTCTTTATTTGGTATCAGCTTGAGTAATCTGATTTAACGAACACAGTATTCCATTCACGAGCTGCTAATGATACAGTATGACTACTGAGATCATTGTGCGGGTATTACATTAACTCTGCAGTAGGTTGCTTGACAAGCATTACCGTCGGCTATGCAGCTGAAATGGCTCACTACACTGGTAGTCTACGTTGCACTTGGTTAAACGATCAGCTCGCTGCAATCCTGCTTCTACTGTTCATAAATACTTGTATAATGACCATTCGTTATTCGACTAAATATGCGCTAGAATCTGATTCGCATGTATATGACATGGGTTAGCGACATCACAAAGCAATGACTAAGGAATGGATGCCATTGAAGTCCCGTTATATGGATGGCAAGATAAATGCTCGCAAATCTCCCGTATTGCCTCAGTAAACAATTGCATCTTAAATATCGAAAGACAGACGTCCACATTGTCACAGGACGTTGAAATACAGTAACGGCAGCAGAAATAAATTTGTGCCCGACTGGGGTTCAGACCTGGACATCCTGCTTACTAGGCGGATGCGCTGACCATTGCACTATCGGGACACAACGGTCAACCTGCCTGCAGGACCTATCTACATACGCCCCCAGTCAGACGCAAATTCCCATTTTTGCCGAATACCACATACGCGGTACCCCGCCGGCCATTATTCCACTCGTTCGAAACCACACTGTATTCCCGCGAGGGTTTGGACAATTTCGTGCGTCTAGCACTAAAAACATTCGATGGTCCATCGAGACCTGAATAATTATACAGGATGTTTCAGGAGTAATATTTAATATTGTAGGAGGTGGTAGTATAGACAAACTACAAAAACAATGCCATTAACATGTGTCCAATTTTTATTGAGTACAGCTGGGTTCAATGCATTTTCGTTTCATTTGTTGGTCCTTACAGTACTGTGTGGTCTACACTTCCTTGAAAATGAGCTTCCAGCATTATTGGAAGACGTTCCTTTGGCTACAAGAAAGCGTATGTTCCTCCAGGATGACGGGGCTCCTGCACATTCTAGTCGTCAACATTTCGCGGAAGATGGATCAGTAGATATGGGTATTTTTCTTAGCCACCAAGGTCTCCGGACCTTATCGCTTTGGAATTTTGCCTGTGTAAGCGGTTGAAAGGTGAAGTCTACAAAGAAAACGTAAATCTAAGAGCCGATTTAATCGTTCGGGCTATGACTAGTGTAGACCTCATAAAAGAACGCAAAGAGCTACACTTGGTGTTATAAATTGGGAACTGAAGTTGTGACGGGAATTTTTGAAAATAAACTTTGAACGTCCTCATTTCCCTTTACTTTGAGTTTTTTAGGATTACGTTGTAACAGCAGTATCTTCGTACTCAATAAAAATTGGACGCATTTATATGGAATTTTTATACAATTCGTCTATACCTCCACCTGCTAAAATATCTACTATTCTTTCGGAAACATCCTGTATATGTAGAGACACCACGAATCTGTGTTCGAACCTGGTCAGGCACAAATTTTCATCTGCCGCCGTAGCTGTAATTTTAACGCCCTGTGGCAGCCTGCACAGCCTTCCTTCGACATTTAATTGATTAACACTGTATTGCTGCAACTGAAGGCAAAGTTCCAAATTCCGCTGGAAAAGTATATTTCAAATGTGATGATTTTGCTCCTCCTTAACTGTAATTGAAAACGATCACAACGAAATTAAGTGTAGGAATCCTACGAAACCCTTAAGTTCATACTGCGGTGCTGTGCAGACGAAAAAAGAAGTTATTCACAGTTACCAGAATTCAGATGGTGTTGGTCAGTTTCCACTAATTATGACTGCTCTATTAATTGTTGGTTCACAGGCACTTTTCTGCCGCTTGTTGTAACTATCTTTTGAATGTTAGAGATGGAAGAATAGAAACATCAGATTTTCACTATATGGAATATTCGAATTCCATTTAAGTCTTCAGATTTCGAGCAACGGCAGAATATCCGTCAGAAAAGTTGACAACAGGAAGCCAGGTCATGCCTGTCTTCTGGAGGGTGTGCCAATGACAGTGATCTCAATAACAATATTGTATAGCAAAGATACGTTGCCAACTCAACCACTGGAGAAGCTCCATTATTGTGAATCGTGTCTGGTGAATACGCTTTTAAGTTTTGGGACCGATTAAGACAGTAAAACATAAATAATTTCGCAGTTATTACTTTATGATGTATCGTTTGCACTCAGTGCATCGACGTGTTGCAAGTAATTACACTCTAGCCCCTAAACCTAGTTAGAGAAATGCTAATAAGACTCCTTGACATATAATGAGGATATTCCGGCCCTTGCCACCTGCAGCTTTGAGACGAAGCTGTAGTCACTTCCGAGGTCACTCGCAGAACACATCAGCTGGTATCCTTCCTGCTAGTATAATTGAAACAATGCAACTACACAGAATATGTATGGCTAATTTGTGACCGACGAGTTAATTCTTTGATGGTACAGATCTATCCTGCTAAATTCACTTGATATTATCATGTCATTTGAATTGAATAATGCGAGTGATTGTCTCTTGAGATTTGATAAAAGGACATCAGTTAATGCTTTTGAGTCCACGAACGTTGTTCCACACAGGAAATACTACTCTCGTGTTTTGTGTTGCGATTTATCTGTCATAGAGACTACTGGGTCAATAAGTAAGACACCTATGCCGTACCTTCCCGCTACGTCCGAGGTAAAGTGCTTGCCTACCAGGTGCAAGTTGCTTTCGATCGCCTTTCGAGATTCGCTGAAAGCCAGGTTTTTAATTATTTTTGTAGCAGAACTACAAGCAGGCAGGTAGCGACTCAATAAGGCAATCGTAAGACAACGCTAGAGCAAAGGACATCTTCCTACTTTCAGTACTCCCTAGTGTCAGAGCGCAAACCTTCTGGTACTGCAAATATTCGTAATGCCACTTTTGTTTTCTGCCGAAATATTTGTTGTTGTTGTGAATCCGTAATTTTATCTATGAACTGCCACATTTCCATAATACTTGATAATGATACAGGACATGAAGTTAATACATACCTTATCGGTCTCAAAAGTTGGTAATATCCTACCAATTCGTATTAAAATAGGCACAGTCATGTTGCGGGCACTTAATGCTTTATTGAGGTAGACTGCCGTCGTGATGTTTCTGTAGTATGTCGAATTTAATTTGTATTAGTATAGTGAAAATTTTAATTGCGAATCCAACAGTTTAGTGAACACAACAGTAATCATCAAACAGAAATTAATCAGCAACAGTATATTCTTCCACAATATGTAAAACAATCTGACAATGCTAAAGTAGTTTACCAATTCTATGGCTGTGGATACCTATTCGATCTAACGATGTCATTAAACCAGTGTAGTTTGAAGAGCATTTTCGTCTAGAAACTAACCGCCTTGACGGTTGATCGATCAAGAGCGGGAAAGGTAAAAGGTTACGAGTAAACGATAAGAGGGACAAGTGCCCGAGAGATGACTTCCCTATCAATACAAGTGCCTGAAAGATGACTTCCCTATCAAGCTCCTGGATAGCTTTGTTTCTCAAATCAACAGAGTGCGTTATCATGCAGTAGCATACATGATGTAGTTTTGTTGGTCGATTTTCTTACACTGCGAGCGAAAGGCATCTCAATTGTTGGCAACAATTTCCAGCTGTGATGGACAAACCCTTGTGGAAGAATTCGTAGTGCAAAACACACATATGGAGCTATCAGATGGAAAATTTTGTGTTCACATTACTCTTTGTTCGAGTTTACGTCTTGTGGTAGGGCTCAGCCTTTCATTTCTACTTAGGAAGTTAACGATGTCGGCATGAAAACTCGTCACCAGCTACAGTATTGCGTAAGAATGCTCAATGAGCGACCTGTTGACGTTCAAGCAAAACTGCAATAATAGTCACTGCGCTGTGTTTTTTTTTTTTTTTTTTGTTTCGAATTAGTGCATGCGGTACACCTACACCAGACTTCTGGACCATGTTTGTTGAATGTAAGTGTCGCATGACGGTTAAATGGTAATGCATCACTTATATCAGTAGTCGAGACTTCCTTAATGCGGAAAATCATTCATGCCAGAACGATTTTTGTTGAAACAAGAATATCTTTTTCTGGCGTATTTTTCCGGAAAAGCTCTCACTCCACACACAGTTAAAATCTTTCGAGCTGCCTCCTCTGCATTCACCCCTCTATTATACCAAAAGTGAATATTGTGTTGCAAATGTTACACCTCTTTCCACTTGCGACCCACTTTTACAACGCTTAACCGTAGTTCATGATTTTCAAGTATGCGAAATCCAATGCGTAACTGCAAGATGATACCTAGAACTGCAAATTCGAAAATGGCAGTTGATACATACACTGGTAGCGTCGCGTCACGTTCACCTGCTCAGCACCCGATTTCAGGCGGCGGGTGGCGTCTGGCCGGTGGCCGGTAGGCGCTGCAGCGCGAGGAAATACTCGAGCGTAAGCTGTTGCGATCGCGATGCACCCACGAGCTGTCGTGTGGAATTGTTTCTCGAAGTATTAGTTATTACTGGTGGGTAGGATGTGAAGCCAGTTATCTTCGATGTTCAGTCAGACTCATAACTTTAGACGAGGGCTGAAAAGTGACCAAAAAAATAAAATAAAGTGCAGTTAGACGCGAACACGCGGCTGTAAGTTCGGAATTTGCGACCATTAACACCAGACCACGGGCTCACGGAACGCAACGAGGTCTCGGAAGTAGATCACACTTCCTCCTGACACTTCCGCATGTAACAAAAAAAAATGGCTCTGAGCACTATGGGACTTAACAGCGGAGGTCATCAGTGCCCTAGAACTTAGAACTACTTAAACCTAACTAACCTAAGGACATCACACACATCCACTCCTGAGGCAGGATTCGAACCTGCGACCGTAGCGGTCGCTCGGTTCCAGATTGAAGCGCCTAGAACTGCTCGGCCACTCCGGCCGGCCCGCATCTAACAGTGTTGCCAGATTGTGCAGATGGCTGGACTTTGCGTTGTCAGGGGCGGTCGATTTTATTGGCCATCTTAAGAGAACGACTGACCGGCCGGCGGTCAGTTTTTATGTCTAAGACTGTACATTAATTACTTTGCGCACCAACTTACTTCAGTTTCTCCCTAGTCGGGTACGCAGCCAATGGTACAAGGCACACAAAGCACTAGCTATCCAGTGTCCATAAGGAGCGTAATCTACTCCGTAATCAATATTTATTTTATTTTGTCATGGTAGATAGTAAATACACTTCTACACTCCTGGAAATTGAAATAAGAACACCGTGAATTCATTGTCCCAGGAAGGGGAAACTTTATTGACACATTCCTGGGGTCAGATACATCACATGATCACACTGACAGAACCACAGGCACATAGACACAGGCAACAGAGCATGCACAATGTCGGCACTAGTACAGTGTATATCCACCTTTCGCAGCAATGCAGGCTGCTATTCTCCCATGGAGACGATCGTAGAGATGCTGGATGTAGTCCTGTGGAACGGCTTGCCATGCCATTTCCACCTGGCGCCTCAGTTGGACCAGCGTTCGTGCTGGACGTGCAGACCGCGTGAGACGACGCTTCATCCAGTCCCGAACATGCTCAATGGGGGACAGATCCGGAGATCTTGCTGGCCAGGGTAGTTGACTTACACCTTCTAGAGCACGTTGGGTGGCACGGGATACATGCGGACGTGCATTGTCCTGTTGGAACAGCAAGTTCCCTTGCCGGTCTAGGAATGGTAGAACGATGGGTTCGATGACGGTTTGGATGTACCGTGCACTATTCAGTGTCCCCTCGACGATCACCAGTGGTGTACGGCCAGTGTAGGAGATCGCTCCCCACACCATGATGCCGGGTGTTGGCCCTGTGTGCCTCGGTCGTATGCAGTCCTGATTGTGGCGCTCACCTGCACGGCGCCAAACACGCATACGACCATCATTGGCACCAAGGCAGAAGCGACTCTCATCGCTGAAGACGACACGTCTCCATTCGTCCCTCCATTCACGCCTGTCGCGACACCACTGGAGGCGGGCTGCACGATGTTGGGGCGTGAGCGGAAGACGGCCTAACGGTGTGCGGGACCGTAGCCCAGCTTCATGGAGACGGTTGCGAATGGTCCTCGCCGATACCCCAGGAGCAACAGTGTCCCCAATTTGCTGGGAAGTGGCGGTGCGGTCCCCTACGGCACTGCGTAGGATCCTACGGTCTTGGCGTGCATCCGTGCGTCGCTGCGGTCCGGTCCCAGGTCGACGGGCACGTGCACCTTCCGCCGACCACTTTCGTTTCTCGTATCGTCGTTCTGCCATAGTTTCTGATTGTTCCCATCATTAACTTGTTTTTGTCCCTGGCGATTTATTTTTCATATATCAGCTCTAACTCACAAAGTAAAGTCTTGAATGTTTCTGCACTGTGCCCGCATTTCCCTACTAAAGCTTTTTGATAATATGTCGGGAGCATTGCAACACAGAACCAAATTATTTCTGATGCGCTGCAAGGCGTGTCTAGAAACTGATCCTTCCGCAATAAAGTCTCAAACATCCTGACGATTGAAAGTCCGGCCATATCACTATCTCCTGTTTTGTTCTGTCTCGTAACCAATAAGCGGCGAGAAACGCCTCCTTGAACTGATCATAGGATTGACAGTTTGCCGCCACATCGCTCATCCTTTTCGCGGCTCTTCTCTCGACATGTGTCACAAATAAACTCTAATTTTGCGCTGGTGGGCCATGAAGCTGGAAGCGCCCTACTAAACTGTCTGATCCAAATTTTGGGGTGCAGCTTATTCCCGGTTTCATTGAAGTGTCGAAACTTTAGTAGTGACAAAGTGGTTTGTTTCTCGCACGTGAGGATATCATGGAATCAGATATGTGAATTTGTGCGATTTTTGCGTTAGTTCATGCCGTCTGTTACCGTTATAAAGGCCTGAATCACCGCTAAATGTATCCGGAGTTGTTTCTGTTCTAAGTTAATCCTCGAGTGCGCACTCGTCATGTCCCCGCACGTATTTTGCCTTGAGGTATTGGGTGTAGATCTCTTTGGCATCGTTCACACCGCCGGGAACCAATAGTTTTGTGCCGGATAGGATGCATTTATGTCTGAGTTACCTGTTCTGAGCGTTATCTCGATCTGAGCTACCCGGTCGTCCAATTTTGTTAATTTGTTGAGTTCAGCTCGGCCGCATTCTGTCTGTCCCACTCGTGTGCTCAAGGTCGTAACATTTTTGTTCGTTGTGTATTTCGTGAGTTTTGCTCGGCTGTCCGCAACAAGAGCCATTTCTTTGCCCTTGCTGCTTCTATCCTAGGTAGGCGCGCGCCTCTTTTAGCGTCAAGCTCCATTGTCTCGCTTCCGCACTCACTTGAGCCATCTCCGCTGCTCTGCCCCCGAATTCGTCAGTATGGTGGGTAATTTGTTTTTGTAGTTCTTTCGAGCTGTCCTCTTTCCTTTCCTCAGCGCCCTGAATTTGCTTTCTAATTTCTGCTATACTCTCTGTCCTCCTTTTGTATATCTCTTTAAGGAGAGCAATCACCTGATCTTGTGGTAGTTCGTCAGCCATACCGATAACTGTTGACGTGACTCGCGATTCCGAAATGCTGTTGAAATGGCAACGACTGAGCGACCTGTCTTTAATATGTCTCCTACCCTCTGTCATGTCAAACACCGCGTTAGCTTCAAGTGTCCATGCTTTCTGTCCATGATCTACCTCCGACGAGTGGTAATCATCCACATGTCGCCCTGACTGCTCTGTGGTACCGTACGTTAATTCGTCCCCGGTTAAGTTCTCATCGCTGCCGTCAAAGTGCTCCATCACGATACACGGCTCTGCGCGACCTTCGTCTCTTAATAATCGTGCTCTACTCCGCGTCAGAGTCCATGCATCAATGACATAACCCGAACAAAAACTCTTTAAAAATAAAACTGACCTACACATTTACGCTTCTTGACATGCAGAATTTAACGTAAAAAAATACGCCTCCAAAAACCAAAAAGGCACAAAACATAAATAGGTTATCGACGCCAGTGACAACGCCGATATTCAACACTCAGAGTATATGTGAGACAGAACCCACAGAACCATGAATTATCACTGAAGAAAAGCCGCTAAATAAAGAAAAAGAACAACCATTACTACAAATGCGCGAGGTCTTAAAAGCTACCATGGGACTAATGTTGAAAAGACAAGTCAAATAATTTATGGGCGAGAATTGTGGAAGAACTTCTACGTTTTGATGGGAAGATTCCAGGAGGATCGATCCTAGGGCACTGGTCGCCAGTTATGAAAGTTAGCTCGTGGCTGCATGTTGGTGTCACTAACTGACATGCAAATTAGGACCAGAGATTAGCAAAATGATTTTATGCCCATCGCATATTAAAGCCAATTTGCAATTATGCAGAATCAAACGTAATAATGGAAGACAGACTGGCGTGATGAGTCTTACTACCATTTGTGGGAGGGCCAAGAGGCTTGCCATCGTACAAGCACTTCGTACATGGTAATTCGTCGTAATGAAACACCACATGCCCCAGAGGGCTTACAGCTGCAATCCATCTTTCTATAAGGAGTTTGTCCGCAGCTCGTGGTCTCGCGGTAGCGTTCTCGCTTCCCGAGCACGGGGTCCCGGGTTCTATTCCCGGCGGGGTCAGGGATTTTCTCTGCCTCGTGATGACTGGGTGTTGTGTGTTGTCCTTAGGTTAGTTAGGTTTAAGTAGTTCTAAGTTCTAGGGGACTCATGACCATAGCTGTTAAGTCCCATAGTGCTCAGAGCCAATAAGGAGTTCGAATCTCTGGTATTATTCATCAGCTACGGACGTCACTGCTACCCATTGATCACTAACGTGATACAGTAGTTTAACGCATTTTTATGATCTTCTCTAACGTATATCATATATTTTACAAACATTGAATGATGCTCCCCCCCCCCCTCCCAGTCACAACGTATAGTCTTAGACATAAAAACTGACCGCCGGCCGGCCGCCACAGAGACTAAGTCTGAGTCGTTCACTTAAGGTGGCCAATAAAACCGACCGCCCCTGACAGCTAAGTCCGGCCATCTGCACAATCTGGCAACGCTGTTAGATGCGGAAAAGTCAGGAGGAAGTGTGATCCACTTCCGAGACGTCGTTGTGTTGGGTGAGCCTGTGGTACGGTGGTAATGGTCGCGAATTCCGAACTTACAGTCGCGTGTTCGCGTCTAACTGTATTTTATTTTATTTTTTTGGTCACTTTTCAGCCCTCGTCTAAAGTTATGAGTCTGATTGAACATCGAAGATAACTGGCTTCACATCCTACCCACCAGTAATAACTAATACTTCCAGAAACAAACACACACGACTGCTCGTAGCTACGTCGCGATCACAACAGTTGTTGTTGTTGTGGTCTTCAGTCCTGAGAATGGTTTGATGCCGCTTTCCATGCTACTCTATCCGGTGAATGCAGAGGAGGCAGCTCGAAAGATTTGAACTGTGTGTGGAGTGAGTGCTTTTCGGAAAAATACGCCAGAAAAAGATATTCTTGTTTCAACAAAGATCGTTCTGGCATGAATGATTTTCCGCATCAAGGAAGTCTCGGCTACTGATATAAGTAATGCATTACCATTTAACCGTCATGCGACACTTACATTCAACAAACGAGGTCCAGAAGGTGTAGGTGTACTGCATGCATTAATTCGAAACAACAAAAAACAGCGGAGTGACTATTATTGCAGTTTTGCTTGAACGTCATCAGGTCGCTCGTTGAGTATTCTTACGCAATACTGTTACTGGTGACGAGTTATGATATCTTTATCGTTAACTTCCTAAGTAGAAATGAAAGGCTGAGCCCTACCAAAAGACGTAAACTCGAACAAAGAGTAATGTGAACACAATATTTTCCATTTGATAGCTCCAAATGTGTGTTTTGTTCAAATGTGTGTGAAATATCATGGGACTTAACTGCTAAGGTCATCAGTCCCTAAGCTTACGCACTACTTAACCTAAATTATCCTAAGGACAAACTCACACACACCCATGCCCGAGGGAGGACTCGAACCTCCGCCGCGGCCAGCCGTGTGTGTTTTGCACTACGAATTCTTCCCCAAGCGTTTGTCCATCACAGCTGGAATTTGTTGCCAACAATTGAGATGCCTTTCGGTCGCAATGTAAGAAAATCGACCAACAAAACTACATCATGTGTGCTACTGCATGATAACGTACTCTGTTGATTTGAGAAACAAAGCTATCCAGGAGCTTGATAGGGAACTCATCTGTCAGGCACTTGTATTGATAGGGAAGTCATCTCTCGGGCACTTGTCCCTCTTATCGTTTACTCGTAACCTTTTACCTTTCCCACTTTTGATCGATCAACCGTCAAGGCGATTCGTTTCTAGACGAAAATGCTCTTCAAACTACACTGGTTTAATGACATCGTTAGATCGAATAGGTTTGATGATTACTGTTGTGTTCACTAAACTGTTGGATTCACAATTAAAATTTTCACTATACTAATACAAATTAAATTCGACATACTACAAAAACATCATGACGGCAGTCTACCTCAATAAAGCATTAAGTGCCCGTAACACGACTGTGCCTATTTTAATACGAATTGGTAGGATATTACCAACTTTTGAGTACGATAAGGTATGTACTTACTTCATGTCCTGTATCATACTCAAGTATTATGAAAATGTGGCAGTTCATAGATAAAATTACGGATTCACAACAACAAAAAATATTTCGGCAGAAAACAAAAGTGGCATTACGAATATTTGCAGTACCAGAAGGTTTGCGCTCTGATACTAGGGAGTACTGAAAGTAGGAAGATGTCCTTTGCTCCAGCGTTGTCTTACGATTGCCTTATTGAGTCGCTACCTGTCTGCTTGTAGTTCTGCTACAAAAGTAATTGAAAACCTGGCTTTCAGCGAATCTCGAAAGGCGATCGAAAGCAACTTGCACCTGGTAGGCAAGCACTTCACCTCGGACGTAGCGGGAAGGTACGGCATATGTGTCTTACTTATTGACCCAGTAGTCTCTATGACAGATAAATCGCAACACAAAACACGAGAGTAGTATTTCCTGTGTGGAACAACGTTCGTGGACTCAAAAGCATTAACTGATGTCCTTTTATCAAATCTCAAGAGACAATCTCTCGCATTATTCAATTGAAATGACATGATAATATCAAGTGAATTTAGCAGGATAGATCTGTACCATCAAGGAATTAACTCGTCGGTCACAAATTAGCCATACATATTCTGTGTAGTTGCATTGTTTCAATTATACTAGCAGGAAGGATACCAGCTGATGTGTTCTGCGAGTGACGTCGGAAGTGACTACAGCTTCGTCTCAAAGCTGCAGGTGGCAAGGGCCGGAATATCCTCATTATATGTCAAGGAGTCTTATTAGCATTTCTCTAACTAGGTTTAGGGGCTAGAGTGTAATTACTTGCAACACGTCGATGCACTGAGTGCAAACGATACATCATAAAGTAATAACTGCGAAATTATTTATGTTTTACTGTCTTAATCGGTCCCAAAACTTAAAAGCGTATTCACCAGACACGATTCACAATAATGGAGCTTCTCCAGTGGTTGAGTTGGCAACGTATCTTTGCTATACAATATTGTTATTGAGATCACTGTCATTGGCACACCCTCCAGAAGACAGGCATGACCTGGCTTCCTGTTGTCAGCTTTTCTGACGGATATTCTGCCGTTGCTCGAAATCTGAAGACTTAAATGGAATTCGAATATTCCATATAGTGAAAATCTGATGTTTCTATTCTTCCATCTCTAACATTCAAAAGATAGTTACAACAAGCGGCAGAAAAGTGCCTGTGAACCAACAATTAATAGAGCAGTCATAATTAGTGGAAACTGACCAACACCATCTGAATTCTGGTAACTGTGAATAACTTCTTTTTTCGTCTGCACAGCACCGCAGTATGAACTTAAGGGTTTCGTAGGATTCCTACACTTAATTTCGTTGTGATCGTTTTCAATTACAGTTAAGGAGGAGCAAAATCATCACATTTGAAATATACTTTTCCAGTGGAATTTGGATCTTTGCCTTCAGTTGCAGCAATACTGTGTTAATCAATTAAATGTCGAAGGAAGGCTGTCCAGGCTGCCACAGGGCGTTAAAATTACAGCTACGGCGGCAGATGAAAATTTGTGCCTGACCAGGTTCTAACCCGGATTCGTGGTGTCTTTTCTTCCGGACATGTCCTAAAACACAGACACCACACATATATACATATACAGATAGAATAGTAAATATTTTAGCAGGTGGAGGTATAGACGAATTGTATAAAAATTCCATATAAATGTGTCCACTTTTATTGAGTACAGAGATGACAGCTGTTAGTACGTAACCCTAAAAAAATCAAAGCAAAGGAAAATGAGGACGTTCAAAGTTTATTTTCAAAAATTCCCGCACCACGACAACACCCTTTTTACTTCCCTTGATAACACCACGTGTAGCTCTTTACGTTCTTTTATGAGTGCTGCACTATTCATAACCAGAACGATTAAATCAGCTTTTGGATTTACTTTTTCATTGTAGACTTCGCCTTTCTACCATCCACACAGGCAAAAATCCAAAGGGGTAAGGTCCGGAGACCTTGGTGGCAAAGAAAAATACCCATATCTACTGATCCATCTTCCGCGAAATGATGACGACTAGAATATGCAGGAGCCCCGTCATCCTGGAGGAACATACGCTTTCTTGTAGCCAAAGGAACGTCTTCCAATAATGCTGGAAGCTCATTTTCAAGGAAGTGTAGACCACACAGTACTGTAAGGACCAACAAATGAAACGAAAATGCATTGAACCCAGCTGTACTCAATAAAAATTGGACACATGTTAATGGCATTGTTTTTGTAGTTTGTCTATACTACCACCTCCTACAATATTAAATATTACTCCTGAAACATCCTGTATAATTATTCAGGTCTCGATGGACCATCGAATGTTTTTAGTGCTAGACGCACGAAATTGTCCAAACCCTCGCGGGAATACAGTGTGGTTTCGAACGAGTGGAATAATGGCCGGCGGGGTACCGCGTATGTGGTATTCGGCAAAAATGGGAATTTGCGTCTGACTGGGGGCGTATGTAGATAGGTCCTGCAGGCAGGTTGACCGTTGTGTCCCGATAGTGCAATGGTCAGCGCATCCGCCTAGTAAGCAGGATGTCCACGTCTGAACCCCAGTCGGGCACAAATTTACTTCTGCTGCCGTTACTGTATTTCAACGTCCTGTGACAATGTGGACGTCTGTCTTTCGATATTTAAGATGCAATTGTTTACTGAGGCAATACGGGAGATTTGCGAACATTTATCTTGGCATCCATATAACGGGACTTCAACGGCATTCATTCCTTAGTCATTGCTTTGTGATGTCGCTAACCCATGTCATATACATGCGAATCAGATTCTAGCGCATATTTAGTCGAATAACGAATGGTCATTATACAAGTATTTATGAACAGTAGAAGCAGGATTGCAGCGAGCTGATCGTTTAACCAAGTGCAACGTAGACTACCAGTGTAGTGAGCCATTTCAGCTGCATAGCCGACGGTAATGCTTGTCAAGCAACCTACTGCAGAGTTAATGTAATACCCGCACAATGATCTCAGTAGTAATACTGTATCATTAGCAGCTCGTGAATGGAGTACTGTGTTCGTTAAATCAGATTACTCAAGCTGATACCAAATAAAGAGGAGCGACGACACCACCTCACTGTCATTACTTAGGTATTCAGCGCTAGATTATGTGCGCCATCATTAACGTTATTGTTTGACAGCATAACACCACAACACCCACTGACAACCTGTACCATTACCATCACACAGTTGTTACTCGCAGTGATTACAAATTGCTGCTGTTTGTCAAGAAATGCGGAAAGCGCGTCATGGATGTGAAGTTCCATTCGCATCACGTCTAGGACAGAGAGAATCGTAAATAACAGTAAGAGATTACCCAGCGAATGGAAGAGGCCACGTATTGTCTCGAGTTCTTGCAGTTTCATAGCAGTGTAGTTCCCGGTGGTTTCACACTAGCTGGTTCTTTTGGCTGTCGGAATACTCATCTGGGCATAATCAAAGTGTGATTGCTAGAACACCCAACTACGTTAATATCACTTCATTTTGGATTGAGTATTACTCGAAAAAACGACGTTAATTTGACGTTTCCGTCCGTCTTCTGGCGACTTATTGATTGAAGTCTGAAATGCAGTCTCAGTTGTCGCCTGCCGCATGAATTCTATAGAGTGTTGGGGCAGCACGCAGTCATTTCTGAATACAGACATGTTCAAGTATCTTCACTGCTCGAGGGCAAATCGTCTTTGTTGCATTTTTCCACACCGTAATTATCACAATAACGTAAGGCTCATTCTGCAGAAGAACCTGATGCCCTCAAGTCCTTAAATAAGAATCTGCGAGCGGTAGTAATGCATGAAAGGAAACAGTGTTGGACAAAAGGATGGAGAGCTCCCTGCTTTTTGCGGTTCCCTTCGGTTCGGCCCACGATAAGAATCTGCTGTCATATTATGCTTCAGAACCCTAAACTGTCTATTTTTCACTTCATACTAAAACAAGAGCTATGACATGAGAAGGAGAAATGACTTATATGCTTTTCCAAAACTTTAGTTTTTTGTGTTTATTTTCTCACGTCATACTAAAACAAGGGCGTTGATATGAAAGGAGGAAATGAAGTATACGCTTCAAGTCATGATATTTCTTTTCTGCTACTATTGCGTGCATGAATGCTCTGCAGTTAATTTTTGTGTGTTGGATAAATTTTGATATCACCTCAGATTACTTTGAGAGAAGGTTTCTATTTTCTTGGGATTCAAATAGAGTGGACATTTCATCAAATGGTTCAAATGGCTCTGAGCACTATGGGACTTAACTTCTGCGGTCATCAGACATAAAATCCACCGCTAGGAAACTGTACCAGAGGATAAATCCAACATAGCTAGGAGAGAATGGACAGAAAAAGTCGCGTTATCACAGCGAGATGCTAAAAGAATTCTGGAAGAACAAGAAAAATAACAGCAACAGATCGTAATTTTCTTTATGTGGTTCCGTATGGGTCTAAACAATGTAAAGAAATAAATAATACTAGTAGCAGTAGTGGTGGTGGTAGTAGCAGTAGTAGTAATAGAAAATTCAGAAAATAAAAATGACCATGCAGGTGTCATTCAACGCATTACGAAAGAGATGATACAAAGTAACATCTAATTAAGCAGACTACAGAATGGACGGCAATGGGGAAAAATACTAGTGAGATCAATGCAGGCGGAAAAGCATTGCGTACTAAAAGTTAATCACGTAGAGCTCTTCAACTACATCGAATGTGGTCTTTAGTTAACGATAACAGATGCTTAGTACACGTGAATAGAAGAGTTGTAATAACAAAGCAAGCATTTACAGCCAAGACATTTCAACAATTAGACACATCAAAGAGGTAATGCATAAATGTACTGCAAAATCAACTATACGTGATTTACATCTCTATAACTCTAGGGAATTAAGTAGAGAACTTTCTGGAAGCAACAGTAGGTTACATGCAAGGGACATCGACTAGGACAATATGGATGCAAACAATGAAAAATCTGAAAGCATCACGGGACGCAAAGAAAGGTAAATGGAGAAAATAAACAGAAGGAAGAAGCAAATCATTTCATACATCTTTATATACATCACCATCCTTTTCAATGTATTTACGGACAACGTGAGATGCAAGGAGCTACGAGGGCGAAGAGGAATCTCTACTTTCAGGATATCATGACCAGAACAAAATGCAACAACAGTATTGGGAACATTAAAAAAATGGTTCAAATGGCTCTGAGCACTATAGGACTATAAACTGCTAAGGTCATCAGTCCCCTAGAACTTAGAACTAGTTAAACGTAAGGACATCACATCACACACATCCATGCCCGAGACAGGATTCGAACCTGCGACCGTAGCGGTCGCGCTGTTCCGGACTGTAGCGCCTAGAACCGTTCGGTCACTCCGGCCGGCAACGAAATTATAAAGTTAATAGATAATACTTACTTAACGTAATATGCAGGACATGGATTGGATAACAATTCAGTTTGTAACTTTCCATCACATTAAAATACTTTACAGTTATATTTGATGCAATTTTCATTGTTGCTTGTCTCTAGCATGTTAGTAGCATTAATTCAGATTGGTCGTGAATACAAACACACGCACACACACACACTCACACACATAGAGTTATTGATTCCAGAGGGAGTGACGCCTGCTGTCTGTTGAACAACACATGCACCCATCAGTTCCTCAGTTGGCGCCGAGTGGATGAGATTTTTCAGTTACCTTGCACTGCAAGAATTGTAAGGAGGAAACTGAAAGTAAAAGGGCTTGTATGCTAAATAGCTGCGACAAACCAAAGTTTGAGTGATTATTATCATATGATTCTCCACAGGGGTTTGGTGGACGAGTATACTTTTAGTAACTAACTCACACACCATCATTACGTAAGATTTCACAAAGGCGTCGGGGCATTGATTCCACTAAGGTCTTCGATAGCTTGATGTTTTACTTCACACCATTCCTTCTCTATGTTCGACTAAAGGTCGCTTGCATTTGTAGGTCCAAATGGCAATGGGCTCGTTATCTCTGCCCACATATTCTGTATGGGGTTGAGGTCCGGTGATCGTAGAACAGCTTTATCCTCTCTTGGCCTGAAACCAATCCTGCACTGCTGTGCTCTGATGGATGGGCCTGTGGTCCTGTAAATAAATTGCTACCTCATTATTTCATATATTTACATTTAAATAACGTATTTGAAAAAGCACATTGTATTAGTACTTTCCATACTGTTTAAGAATTCAATCCCTGTGATAGGTAATTGATCTAGATTCAACAGTCCGATTAGGAATGGTTTAACGAGTCTATCATATGATGAGAGACGTAGTCGGAAATCCACGTTACGACTGACCGGCTGAATTCGATTAGAACGATCTGGTATCGAACTGAAAGTGCAGAAATTGGATAATTTGAACGTCTGTATTGCAACAATGCTGCACACATAAATTCCTTTGATGGAGTAACAGGTAGCAATTGCTAAGAAAAAGTGAGGAATATGTTAACTAGCAGCAATGTAACGTCATTATAACCTATATTTACGTACTGCAAATATTCAATCGAACAATACACATGTATTTCAGTGGTGGAAAAATTCACCATATCGGATTTGCTGATGACATAATAAAAGTAATAATAGCAATAATAATAATAGTCCCGTGTGAGGTTGTTACATCCTCCACCGGGCGCCTCCGCAGGTGGCGGATAGGGGAAACGTCTTCCAGATACGGGTGGTACCGCGGAAATCAAATACTTGGGGTGGACCAAATACTAACACAATCCTCAATGGCTATTCAACCCGTTGAACCCAAAAACCAGACACGTCTGAGTGAAAATCGCCAGTACTCTGGTCAGATTCTGTTAGCGCAATGAGCTCGGCTGAAAATATTTGGTTCCAAGGACTTTAACAACTTCTGGTCCTATCAAGTCCTAGTATCATCCAGGCCAAACCAATGAAACACAAGCAAACATGAACTGTGCAAGTAAATTCAACTTTACCCCATGTGGTACACAACCCCCCCTCGACAGAAGGCAACTGGTCTTTCGGATTCTGGGGAGTCCTGTCTAACACAGCAGAGAATATGGGAGATCTCTTGTAAACTTCCCTACAAGCAGAAAACATGCATTGGAACACTAAATATCAATACATTGATCCAAAAAGGAAAACTACATAATCTCACATAAGAAATCGACCGACAAAGAATTCTCATCCTTACTCTTCAAGAAACATGACTAACTGACAATGAAGCCTTGCATTACGGAAACTATCGCATCTTCAAAATCAAAACGCAACAGAAGGTAGCGAAAGACGCACCAATCTACGGCAAGACATTTCTCCTACACAGATCCATCATCAACTCTGTCAAAGAAATCACACCCATTAACAATCGACTTACGACTATGCGCATTCGGAGCACCAAAAAGAAACACACACTCATCATTGCACATGCCCTCACCAACCTTGAAAATAAGAAAAACCCCGAAAGTGTTGAAAAATTCTGGAACACATTAAGAAAAAACCATAAGCAAAATTCACCAAGACGGCGTGAAAACCCTAATCGGAGATTTCAACGCTCAATTTGGGACATAAAATACCTACAGAAAAATCATCGTTAAAAATTCAGCACTCCAAAACACTAACACAAACAGCACACGTCTGATTGACATTTTCCCGTGTGAGGTTGTTACATTCTCCACCGGGCGCCTCCGCAGGGGAAACGTCTTCCAGATACGGGTGGTACCGCGGAAATCAAATACTTGGGGTGGACCAAATACTAACACAATCCTCAAACCAGGAAAACAGAAAACATGGCGATCCTCGATCCAGCATCTTGGTGAATACCAGAGCGACCAAGTTGTCATTTCCCATCCCCAGTACAGAATCATCCCTGATATATACTTACCAGTATTGTAACTTGTTTCGTTTTCCATCTCATTAGCCATTTAAACTTGTTATTTTGTATTAAATACGTATGTATTCGTCAGTGTCACAATAAATTGTCTTCAGTTTACGTGAGGGCGCTGAGATCCTCGACTCTTACTGCCCTTCCCCCCTCCCAGAATCAGTCCTACTCGAACATTCATACTCTCTCTCTCTCTCTCTCTCTCTCTCTCTCTCTCGCACACACACACACACACACACACACACACACACGGTACATAAATTGTGCTTTACATAAGAAAAGCAATAGTCATAATGCATGCTCAGTGGAATCAAGAGAGAGGAGTTCGTGTTAACGCAGTGAATGAGGAAGTAAATTACTGCCCTTCTGAAGCCGGTAAGAGGTGCGGAGTACCAAAGAGGACGGCTAGGCGTTCGTGGAAAAACTATATGGAAACAGGCTGTATCGGGCGGTAAGTAGGAGTGGGCGATCCCGTGTGTCCAGTGAGAGATATTTCCGATGTCTGTTCGACAGTATACACACCAATCAGTTCCTCAGTTGCCGTCAATTGGGAGAGATTTCTTAGTTTTCGTTAAATTTGATTGGCATCGCCTTTGTTACATACGTGGTTATATTGAATTCGTCAGCGTTTTTTTTAACAGATAAACGATTTTGATGTTGTATGTGTACCGGTCACGGGGAGAGCGTTGCAATCCGAAGTATATCGTGGAAAGACAGAGAAGTGGACGCTTTTCTGTTGGCGTTTGGGGCTACATCTCGGCTCGGGGAACAGGGTATATTGAAGCGTATGTTAACATTTTAGAACATATAATGAAGTCAGGTGCTGAGCTGCTGTATCCTCAAGGAGACATCTATTTCCTGCAGATATGAACAGCAAGTAGCATGAAAGCTGCTTCATAGTTTGCAAATACTGATTCACTCTTATCCTATGGCCTACAATGTGTCGAAGAAACCATTATATTCCGTCGTCTGGTAGTCTCTTGATGTTCCCAATGGCCGGCCGGAGTGGCCGAGCGGTTCTAGGCGCTACAGTCTGGAACCGCGCAACCGCAGCGGTCGCAGATTCGAATCCTGCCTCGGGCATGGATGTGTGTGATGTGAGGTCCTTACGTTTAAGTAGTTCTATGTTCTAGGGGACTGATGACCTCAGCAGTTTAGTCCTATAGTGCTCAGAGCCATTTGAACCATTTGAACTTACGTGCTACAAACATGATTTGACCCCTCTTGACAACTTTCCTAAGTTGAACTACCATACTACAACAATATTTAAATAAATGTTTTAAGTACAAAATTAGTCACTCAAATACGTGTACTGTAGCGCTAAACTGTGCGTCTTGTTGGAAGATAATCTCTGTGGAAGTGTCGTAGTTATCGTCCTCCGAAAGCTAAGTTCTGCAGAAGCCAATGTACTTACCTCATGATAAACAAAAGTGAAATGCTTTGCGTATAGATATCTTAGTTATTACGCTTATTGCCGTGATGAAGAAACTACTGTGCTGTAACGTATTGTTGTGCTACGGAAAAGGCAGTCTCATTGTAGCTATACCACAAAAGTTGCTACTAAAACATGTTTTACTTTACAGAAGAATTCAGAAAAAACTGTGTAGATATAAAGCAGATACAGCACAAAAGCAACAATGTAAATTGTGTCACACATTAGTAGCGTCGTGATATAATCGTGTAGCTGTCACAGAAACCAAATGCTAAGTCATCTCTAATTCCACTGAAAGTACTTCAAATAAAGAATGTCTTTTCAAGTAAACCAAAATGTTGCATGAAAATCTCATTAGCGTTGCCGATATATGTTCTAAGTATGTGATCCTTATAGTCGTTACGTGATAGTGGAACTACCAGGCAAGAATGTACAAATAACAACACTTTGTCGTCTGCTCACTATAACAATGTATTCGTAATTTCTGTTTAAATAATTTCTCTTGGTTCTTGACTGGATATTTAACCTCAAACATTGCTGCATGTTAACAGATTCTAAGTCTGACAAAGCATACTAGTAATGTAAAGTGAAAAGTTTTATGGCAAAGACAAAGTTAAGAAGCAGATTATCTTTCAAGAAACGGTTTTACATGTGAAATGTGGTGTAAACCTTTACTCTTCCTAGTACGCAGAGTTTCAACTTCAACGCAATTATCATGTGGTATCCGTCGGATTCTGTAAGGTCCATGGTAAACTAGAAAGAATTTGTGACTCAAGTGTTTCTTCTTATGTGACAATGAATGAGCTTTAATGAGAACTTTCTGACCAATATACAATTTCTTTGCATTTGCTTTACCGTGTAGTTTTCTCCTTTTGTCTGCTGCAGATATTATATTTTTAAGAGCCAAATCAATTATGTCTTTGTGTCGAAGTTTACGTGTATTCGGGAAAAGTACAAGCTCTCTGATTCTGTTCGGTGGTTCAAATGGCTCTGAGCACTATGGGACTCAACTGCTGTGGTCATAAGTCCCCTAGAACTTAGAACTACTTAAACCTAAATAACCTATGGACATCACACACATCCATGCCCGAGGCAGGATTCGAACCTGCGACCGTAGCAGTCGCACGGTTCCGGACTGCGCGCCTAGAACTGTTCGGTGGTTCTTCATTCTTCAGTACAAGAGTAGGTGGTAAAGCAGTGGAATCATGAGGCATTTCATTCAGCACATTTTGAAATAAGTGTAAATATCTGTCCCAATGCTGATGCTTTCTGTGACAATAAAGTCTGCAAAGCTTATTGATTTCTTTCATAATCCGTTCAGACGGGTTACAATGTGGTGAGTACAATGAAATAAAAACAGGTTTGATTTTATGATTCCGAAGCATGCGTGACCAAACAGCAGATCTGAATTGCGGTCCGTTATCTGAAATGACTTTAGCAACATAGCCAACTTCACGTAAGAAATTTTTAACAAAGGCGCTGGATATAGACCGTCCAGTGGCTTTACGTAACGGAGTGAAAGAAACAAATTTTGAAGTAAGTTCAACAGCGACTAGAACGTACGAAAATCCATTCCATGTTCTGACAAGGGGTCCCAAGAGATCAACAGCAGCAAATTCTTTTAATTTAGAAGGAATAATAGGAAACAACGGAGCACGATGTGAGATAGTAGATGGTTTCGCCTTTTGACAAAGTTTACAAATAGACAAGACTCTTCGAATTCTCTTTTCCATATTGTTAAAATAACAAGTCGTTCGAAGAATATGATAACATTTTCGTGGACCAAAATGTGCGTAGCTGAAATGAATGTACCAAATGAGCTTATTAACAAAATCGTCTGGAATGCAAAGTACCCATAGCTTGTCATCAACAGTGCAGGGTTTGAAGAGTATGTTGTTTCTAACCAGGTAATAATGCCGAATCTGTGTGTGTGTGTCTTTTCATGCCATTTACTTTTGATGTCTTTCCAAATCGGATCTTTATCTTGTTCATGAGCAATGTCCTTTAAAGATGTAGTGATGAAGTTTTCAAAGGCGACTTTCTGAATGTAAAGAATACTGAAATTTTTCTCGAGGTTGCCTTCTGTGTTACTTTTCTCAAGCCCAGCCGGTGCGCGTGACAGTGCGTCCGCAACAATGTTCTCCTTGCCGGGAATGTAGACTACTGTGTGGTGGAATTCTTGCAGAAACAATGCCCAACGTTTTAACCTGTCATGATTTAATTTTGAAGACATAAGAAATTGTAATGCACGATGATCACTGTATACTTTTACGTGCTTACCAGAAAGAAAGAGCCGGCCGCGGTGGTCTAGCGGTTCTGGCGCTGCAGTCCGGAACCGCGGGACTGCTACGGTCGCAGGTTCGAATCCTGCCTCGGGCATGGGTGTGTGTGATGTCCTTAGGTTAGTTAGGTTTAAATAGTTCTAAGTTCTAGGGGACTTATGACCTAAGATGTTGAGTCCCATAGTGCTCAGAACCATTTGAACCAAGCCAGAAAGAAAGAAACGGAATTTGTTAAATGCCCAAACGATAGCTAAAGCTTCTAATTCAGTAACTGAATAATTTTTTCAGATTTTGTTAGCACTCGGCTATCAAAAGCAATGGTTTTCTGAACAGTAGTGTCATTTTCTGTGGCTTCTTGAAATAAATGGGCACCAAGACCGACTTTAGAAGAATCCGTGCTAAGGCAGAAATCTTGTGACAGATCTGTATGAGCTAGTATTGGCGCGTTAAGTAGCGATTCTTTCAAAGAACTGAATTCCAACTGTGCTTGTTCGTCCCAGTTCCAAATAGTATTTTTTCCAATGAGAGAACAAAGTTTTGGTGTAACTAGAATTTGCATATTCAGAAAACGACGGTAAAAATTTATGAGACCTAGAAAACTGCGGACTTTTTTATTTTTTTATTTTTTTTGATGGAACTGCAATGGCTCTGATGGCTTCTAAATTATGAGGATTCGGCTGAATGCCTTCAGAAGAAATAATATGTCCTAAAAACTTCACCTTTGTCCTACCGAATTCAGACTTTTCCAAGTTAACTGTAATTCCAAATTCTGCAAAAATATGTAACACGCTGTTGAGGATGCGATTGTGTTGTTCCCATGAGGCTTCTGCTATCAGAATATCGTCCACATGTCCACATATAAGGTGATGTGACGTTTTAAGAACTCAGGTAATATGGAATTTAGCCCGCGAATGAATGCTGCCGAAGAAATGTTCAAACCAAAAGGAAGTTTCCGAAACTGATAACAAACGCCGAAACAAAGGAAAGCTGTGTATTTTCTATATTCTGGATGAAGTTCAATCTGATAAAAGCTGGATCTGAGATCAATAGAAGACAACACTTTCACACCATTAAAATTTTGAAGTAGTTCTTCTAACGTTTGCGGCCTGTCTGTTTGAGGAACGATGATAGTATTGATTTGTCTCGAATCTAAGACAAGCCTGATCGATCCATTTTTCTTCTCAACAGCATGTAATGGATTGTTGTATGAGCTTACTGCAGGCTCAATAATGCCCTCGTCAAGCATAGATTGTATTTCTGTTCTAACACGGTCCCTATAATGTGCTGGAATTACGTATGGTCTAACACAAAATTTAGTATGCTCACGAACACGAAATTGGTATTGAAATCCCTTGATTGTTCCTGTTTTGTGAGTAAAAACTGTGGAATGTGCTTGTAAAATCTCAAAAAGGTCTTGCCTATCACTGTCATTACAATTCTCAATTGTTTGAATTTTATTCTGAATTAACTCATTAGTATCAAATGCGCCGTCGATATCATCCCTGTCAGTACTTGCAGAGTGATTGTTAGTGTCAAGTTCCGTCGAAAATTCCGAACTGTTGTCTAAGAGGTAAAGCCGATTAATTTCTTCGTCATGGTTTGAGAGCCAATCTTCAAATTTCAAAGCTATTGACTTACCTTCTTTCTCTAAACTTATTTCAGCATCGTGAAAGTTTAAGATTGCTTTGTATTCATTCAAAAAGTCTACTCCCAATATAATTTCCGTCGACAATAATGGAACAATAAGAAAGTTCATAGAGAAGCTGTGGCTTTGACAAAAGAATTCTAAGTTGGTTTGTTGGCGTACATCTACACTTTTTCCAAAGATTGCACCTTGTAATTTAATCTTACGTAACGGAAGTGTGGGACAATCGTTCGATTTGTTGCATTTGCTAAAGGCTGTTTCACTAATTACTGAAATGGGACTGCCAGAGTCAAGTACTGCCATAAATTTTACGTCATTTACTGTCATGTGAATCACAGGATATGCAATGTTGTTATGTTTTACGTCGTGTTCCTGGAGTAAGATGTCCCTAATGTCTTCCATTTTTACGTAATTACTACCTACGGCACCTGCGTCGTCAGTTTCATACGTACGTTTTGTGGCTGCCAGCGGTATGAGTCATTGCCTATTGTGTCTTTGTTGGTGCGCGTCGTTATTGGGATTTGGAGACCTAACTTCTACAAATTCACCTTGTCGAGAGAGCCCTGCTCTGTTTGAATCCCGCCAGTTCTGATGCAATTCAGCTCTGTCGTTACGATCATATCGTCTATCGTCATGTCGGTAGATTCCATAGTTTCTTTCTTGTCGGTCACTTAGTGGAGAATTTCTCCCTGAATCGTAACTGCGCGCTGGACCGTTGCGTCTAAAGTTATTCTGTCTCCCTTGATAATAATTATTTTGGTTCCTATATTGTCTGTTTCTCTGATTGTCTCTGTGATAGTCACTACCGCGGAGAGGTGATCTTTCCCTGTAATTATTACTACTCTGCCAACGGTTGTCATACCGGTGGTGTCTGTTTTGGTCACGATTTGTGTTGTGAGAATAGCCTTGTCGTGTCCAGTTATTATTTCTTTCGTCGCGGAATTGCGACGGATGTGACCTGTAATTGTTGTGTTCCTGTTTTCGCATTCCGCGATTGTCAGTGTCAATTTCTAATTCTTGTAAGAGTCCCTGAAAAGCTTCAATGTCGTCTTTGCAACGTCCTGCCAAAATAATATGTCGTAAATGTTCAGGTAATTTGATTAAGCAAATGCGGATGAGTTCTGAGGGGCTGTATGGGGTTGACAGGTACTGATTCTTGTGCAACATGTCTTCAAAATATTTCACAAGACTGGAAAATTCAGATTGTTCGAAATGTTTCATCATTATGATGCTATGTTTTACTCGGTCTTGTGTAGTTTGAGGCCAATATGCTGAGAGGAAGGCATGGTACAATTTTCCTTCACTGTGACAATCGTGAATGACCGATCGCATTCTTACAGCTGGTTCATTCTCTAAATAGCCACACATAAATTCTAATCTGTGCTCTAATGACCAGTTGGGAGGAAAACAATGAGAGAATTGATGGAGCCACGCTTGTGGATGAATGTCGTTGCCAGAATACTTAAATGTTTTAAATTTACGTGTAGTAATGAACAGCTTATAGTCAAAATCATCATGTCGGCGAGTCGCATATCGGTCATTGTTACGTCGTTTCGGCGGTTCCATTTCAAAATTCGGTGCACCTTGCCAATTTCTTTCATAATTTCCGAAATGCGCTGTGTTATTATTTTGTGGCTGTTCCGTATTTCTATGTCCCTCTTCCCGTATTGGGGCGCGAGTGTCCTCTGAAATACGTAATTCTTGTATTATGTGTGTCAGCTGATCTTGTACTTCCCGGATTTCTCTTTGGTGTTGCGTATTAATTTGATTCTGATTTTGTTTGAATTTCCTAATTTGTTCGCACTCTTCTGTGTCATTAAAGACTACCGGTTTTGTGTCATTCAGATTATCATCTACCTTAGTAGATAAATTATTTAGCTGATCCGAAAGTTCAACTACTTTCTCTGATAATGAACTAATTTCCTCCATGTGTCTTTCTGAACCAATTTTCAGAGTATCTACTGTGTCCTTTAAGTTTTCCTGGGTTTTTGCAAGTTGCGTAACCGAATCGGTAGATGCAACTGAGTCAATTTTAGCTTGCAAGATCTCATGATTTTCATGAACAATAGTTTGCAGTTCTTTTATGGCAGCTTCGTGATTCTGTAATGCATTTTCATGCCGCGAAAAAATAGGTTGAAAATGCTCACATATTTGTGTTTTTACGTCATTACAGACTTTTTGACATTTCGATTCAATGTTATGTAACTCAGTAGTTAAATCTTCATTTGTTTGTTCAAGCTTATGTTCCACTGAGTCTAACTTTTGAAGCTTTTGTTCCATTGCGTCTAACTGTTGCTGTGTTTGTCTCTGGTGTTGTTCCATTGTGTCTAACTTTTGAAGATTTTCTTCCATTGTGTCTAACTTTTGAAGATTTTGTTCCATTGTGTCTAACGTTTGAAGATTTTGTTCCATTGTGTCTAACTTTTGAAGATTTTGTCCCATTTGTTTCTGATTTTGTTCAAGCGTTGTGTCTAACTTTTGTAACCTTTGTCCCATTTGTTGCATTAACTGTAATAACAACGCACTGGTGTCTGAAACATGTTCCTCAGTGCTTTTCGGCAGTGAAGTTGCACCGGCAACATTCACATTTTGACAAGCAGAAAATGTGTCTTGACTTATTTGAGAAAACTGTGAGGACCCAAAACCTGAATCTACAGTATTTGCAAGATTGTGTCCTGTCATTTCGGATTCCTGGGGCGAACTGTTGCCGACCGATCGATCGATAATGCTTCCCTGTTCACTAATTGTTTCACTGCCTACACCAGTACTTGCAGCCCGCTCCATTTCCCTATGCACAATTACCAAATTACTACGTTGAACATTAGTTAATTGACAAACTGCCTATTGGCTTCTGTCTCGGGTTCTTCGGCCGACGTTCATCTACTGATTTTTCTGACGTTTCGCCAGCACGAGTGGCTGGCATTGTCAAAGCTTCACCCTCCATTGCCGGTGGTGAACCGGAGCCGAGCTCGCGGGCGCAGACTATATGTACCTGGCGCGCCAACGTCCGAGGGCTTCTCCGCGGTCATTTCCGGTGCGGTTCTCCTCTTGCTACCTGCGACGGTCGTTCGCTGCAGTACGGGAAGCCAGGATCCGTTGACCTTAAGGCTTTCCTCTTTCTTGTTCAAACTGTTCGCGTGTTTTTGTATTTCTACAGCTTCTCTGAACAAGCGCGTGTGATAGTGGTTCTCTACAGCCAGAACTTCCGTGTCGGCGAATTTTATTACGTGGTCGGTCTCATTCAGTGCGTGTTCTGCCACGGCCGATTTCTCCACCTGCCCCAACCTGCAATGTCGCTTATGCTCCTTGATCCTGGTGTTAATGGATCGTCCAGTCATCCCGACATAAACTTTTCCGCATGTGCATGGTATGCGGTATATTCCCGACATTGAAAGTGGGTCTCTTTTCTCCTTCGCCGATCTAAGACACTCTTTGATCTTCCTTGTCGGTTTGAAGATCGTCTTTACGCCATGTTTGCGCAATATACGGCCGATTCTGTCCGTTACTCTGGGAATGTATGGCAGAAAGGCCGTACCCGACATTTCTTTTTCTGGTTCCTTACTTCGCCGAGTGTTTGGCTCAGTTACACTTCTAATATAATTTGTGGAGTACCCATTGCTCCTCAGGACTGTTTCCAGGTGTTGCATTTCTCGTTTGAGGTGTTGCGGCTCACATATTCGTCCTGCTCTCGTTACGAGCGTACTAATCATGCCCCTTTTCTGGCTCGGGTGGTGGTTTGACAGTTTGTGCAGGTATCGGTCCGTGTGAGTCGGTTTTCGATACACGCTGTGTCCCAGGTTTTCGCCGTCCCTTGTGACCAGCACATCTAGAAATGGCAGTTTCTTGTCCTTTTCTACTTCCATGGTAAATGTTATGTTGGCATGGAGGCTGTTCAAGTGTCTTAGGAAGTCACCGAGCTGTTCTTCACCATGGCTCCACACCACGAAAGTATCATCGACGTACCTGTACCACACCTTAGGTTTGCAAGTGGCCGAGTCCAGTGCCTGTGCTTCGAATTGTTCCATGAAGAAGTTGGCCACCACTGGACTGAGAGGACTACCCATGGCGACGCCTTCCAGCTGTTCGTAGAAGTCGCCATTCCACGTGAAATAGCTCGTGGTGAGACATGCATGGAAGAGCTTTCTGATGTCTGGCGGGAAAATGGAACTGATGTGCTCCAGAGCGTCACTGAGTGGCACTTTCGTAAATAACGAAACAACATCAAAGCTGACCAGGATGTCGTTTGGTGCAAGTTTCAGTTTCTTCAGCTTCTCAATGAAATGTCCTGAGTCCTTAATGTATGTGTCGGTCTTCCCCACGTGTGGTTGGAGCAGAGAGGCCAAGTGTTTTGCCAGCTTATATGTCGGTGATCCAGGAGCGCTAACGATCGGTCTCAGTGGAACGTTGTTCTTATGGATCTTGGGTAATCCATACAGCCGAGGTGGTAGGGCTTCTGTGTTGCGCAGGTTTCTCTGTATGTCCGCCGGCAGAGAAGACGCCTTGATCAATCGATTCGTATTCCGTGTGATACGTTGCGTCGGATCTGCGCTTAGTTTTCGGTACGTCGTCGGATCTAATAGGTCTCGGATCTTTTGCTCATAATCTTCGGTCTTCATTACGACGGTCGCATTCCCCTTATCGGCAGGCAGTACCAATATACTCTTGTCGGCGTTGAGATTCTTAATGGCTTGTACCTCTTCTTTCTTCAGGTTGCAAGCTGGCGGTTTTGCTCGGCGCAGTATCCTGGCTGTTTCCGTGCGTATTTCCTCTGCCCTTTCACAAGGAAGGGCACGAATGGCTGCTTCGGTGTTGGCAATGATGTCCTCCATAGGTATGGTTCTCGGGATGATAGCGAAATTCCCTCCTTTTTGAAGAACAGACACTTCCGCTTCGGTCAATTGTCGTTCAGTGAGGTTGACCACTGTGTGTGACGTGTCGGCCGTGGCAGAACACGCACTGAATGAGACCGACCACGTAATAAAATTCGCCGACACGGAAGTTCTGGCTGTAGAGAACCACTATCACACGCGCTTGTTCAGAGAAGCTGTAGAAATACAAAAACACGCGAACAGTTTGAACAAGAAAGAGGAAAGCCTTAAGGTCAACGGATCCTGGCTTCCCGTACTGCAGCGAACGACCGTCGCAGGTAGCAAGAGGAGAACCGCACCGGAAATGACCGCGGAGAAGCCCTCGGACGTTGGCGCGCCAGGTACATATAGTCTGCGCCCGCGAGCTCGGCTCCAGTTCACCACCGGCAATGGAGGGTGAAGCTTTGACAATGCCAGCCACTCGTGCTGGCGAAACGTCAGAAAAATCAGTAGATGAACGTCGGCCGAAGAACCCGAGACAGAAGCCAATAGGCAGTTTGTCAACAAGTGGCCACGAAAGCCTCAACAATTTTGTATTAGTTAATTCATTACACGGTGGCGCTAACGCACTGTTTTCGTCTTCACTGTCATTTCTCAGTTTACTTTGGAGTCTAGTATTACTTTTTTCACACGCCATAATTGTCACAATATTTCACACGATAACACAGAAAAGCACAATTTGAAGAGCAAAAATAAGACAACACATTAACATAGCACTGAAAATAATTTCTAGTTAATCGCAAGCGCAAATGCGAAATACTTGGTGCAAATCTACATGCATGCCACAAGTTTTACTGTACAACAATGAAAGACTGCAACTACAAAGGAGATTCTCTCTACAATTACGCGCTAGCAATAAACAAAAGCCACACTAATTACACAAACTACAAGAAAAAATCAGAAGATTCCAGTGAGGTATCCTGGCAGGGTCGACATATGAAACGTCCCCTTTGAACAATTATACATGACTGTGCTTATACTGACACACAATATTTTTACCGCAACGCAGTCTGACTTTCAATAATCCCTGCAAAAGAATGGCCCTGACTAACATTAAACTATACCTTTCACAAATCACTTACCTCACAAAAATCTTCGTTACTCAAGCTACTGCAATACAGCAAGCGCCACTACTGCCAGCTAAATAAAAGATTCAAATTACTGAAGGCACTAACTACTGATAGGCATAGTTAGCAAATGAAAGATTTTGATAGAGAAAAAACAATGTATTTACCTTAATATTGTTCAAAAGTCATAATATATATAGCAGTTCATGACATCCAGTCTTACAAATTTCAAAACTCTGCCATTTCTCTCCCCACATCCACCACTGCTGGCGGCTCACCTCCAACTGCGCAACGCTACGCGCTGTTCACATCCAGCTGCCCAACACTACAATGGCAGACAACAATGCAAACTAGCCACAGACCTCACACAGCACAGCCAGTGATTTTCATACAGAGCGCTACGTAACGTTGCCAATAAGAAAACATAAACAGCCTACTAACACTGTGGCTTATCTCATAACTCTACTGCAGAAGTCAGTCCAGTTGTTCCTTGGTCCATTCTCCCATTCCACTGTGATATGGGTTTCTTAAAGCTGGGATGTAGCTATTTTTTGGATACAGAGATTTTTTAGCTGAACTCTATTCGGAGAGAATTTCGCTTCGACTCGTGTGAGGTAGCGGTTTGACTCAATGTTCGGACTTGAATGTCGTCGATAATTCCGTAGTGGGAGAAGGAGATGACAACGTGGTCGATCTGGTATTCATCAAGATGCTCGATCGAGGATCGCCATGTTTTCTTTTAATCTGTTTTTATCCTAAAGTGGGTAAACATCATTATGAGGTTCAATGGTTGCCAAATGTCAATCTGATGTGTGCTGTTTGTGTTAGTGTTTTGGAGTGCTGAATTTTTAACGATGATTTTTCTGTAGGTATTTTATGTCCCAAATTGAGCGTTGAAATCTCCGATTAGGGTTTTCACGCCGTCTTGGTGAATTTTGCTTATGGTTTTTTTTTAATGTGTTCCAGAATTTTTCAACACTTTCGGGGTTTTTCTTATTTTCAAGGTTGGTGAGGGCATGTGCAATGATGAGTGTGTGTTTCTTTTTGGTGCTCCGAATGCGCATAGTCGTAAGTCGATTGTTAATGGGTGTGATTTCTTTGACAGAGTTGATGATGGATCTGTGTAGGAGAAATGTCTTGCCGTAGATTGGTGCGTCTTTCGCTACCTTCTGTTGCGTTTTGATTTTGAAGATGCGATAGTTTCCGTAATGCAAGGCTTCATTGTCAGTTAGTCATGTTTCTTGAAGAGTAAGGATGAGAATTCTTTGTCGGTCGATTTCTTATGTGAGATTATGTAGTTTTCCTTTTTGGATCAATGTATTGATATTTAGTGTTCCAATGCATGTTTTCTGCTTGTAGGGAAGTTTACAAGAGATCTCCCATATTCTCTGCTGTGTTAGACAGGACTCCCCAGAATCCGAAAGACCAGTTGCCTTCTGTCGAGGGGGGGTTGTGTACCACATGGGGTAAAGTTGAATTTACTTGCACAGTTCATGTTTGCTTGTGTTTCATTGGTTTGGCCTGGATGATACTAGGACTTGATAGGACCAGAAGTTGTTAAAGTCCTTGGAACCAAATATTTTCAGCCGAGCTCATTGCGCTAACAGAATCTGACCAGAGTACTGGCGATTTTCACTCAGACGTGTCTGGTTTTTGGGTTCAACGGGTTGAATAGCCATTGAGGATTGTGTTAGTATTTGGTCCACCCCAAGTATTTGATTTCCGCGGTACCACCCGTATCTGGAAGACGTTTCCCCTATCCGCCACCTGCGGAGGCGCCCGGTGGAGAATGTAACAACCTCACACGGGACTATTATTATTATTGCTATTATTACTTTTATTATGTCATCAGCAAATCCGATATGGTGAATTTTTCCACCACTGAAATACATGTGTATTGTTCGATTGAATATTTGCAGTACGTAAATATAGGTTATAATGACGTTACATTGCTGCTAGTTAACATATTCCTCACTTTTTCTTAGCAATTGCTACCTGTTACTCCATCAAAGGAATTTATGTGTGCAGCATTGTTGCAATACAGACGTTCAAATTATCCAATTTCTGCACTTTCAGTTCGATACCAGATCGTTCTAAGCGAATTCAGCCGGTCAGTCGTAACGTGGATTTCCGACTACGTCTCTCATTATATGATAGACTCGGTAAACCATTCCTAATCGGACTGTTGAATCTAGATCAATTACCTATCACAGGGTTTGAATTCTTAAACACTATGGAAAATACTAATACAATGTGCTTTTTACAAATACGTTATTTAAATGTAAATATATGAAGTAACGAGATAGCAATTTATTTATTAGACTACATGCCCAGCCAACAGAGCACAACAGTGCAGGATTGGTTTCAGGCCAAGAGAGGATAAAGCTGTTCTACGATCCCCGGACCTCAACCCCATACAGAATATGTGGGCAGAGATAACGAGCCCATTGCCATTTGGACCTACAAATGCAAGCGACCTTTAGTCGAACATAGAGAACGAATGGTGTGAAGTAAAACATCAAGCTATCGAGGACCTTAGTGGAATCAATGCCCCGACGCCTTTGTGAAATCTTACGTAATGATGGTGTGTGAGTTAGTTACTAAAAGTATACTCGTCCACCAAACCCCTGTGGAGAATCATATGATAATAATCACTCAAACTTTGGTTTGTCGCAGCTATTTAGCATACAAGCCCTTTTACTTTCAGTTTCCTCCTTACAATTCTTGCAGTGCAAGGTAACTGAAAAATCTCATCCACTCGGCGCCAACTGAGGAACTGATGGGTGCATGTGTTGTTCAACAGACAGCAGGCGTCACTCCCTCTGGAATCAATAACTCTATGTGTGTGAGTGTGTGTGTGTGCGTGTGTTTGTATTCACGACCAATCTGAATTAATGCTACTAACATGCTAGAGACAAGCAACAATGAAAATTGTATCAAATATAACTGTAAAGTATTTTGATGTGATGGATAGTTACAAACTGAATTTTTATCAAACCCATGTCCTGCATATTACGTTAAGTAAGTATAATCTATTAACTCTATAATTTAGTTAGCAGAGACAGTGCGCTCCTGTTGCCGCGACTCGCAAGTGCTGAGATTCGCAGTACCCAATGCCGCCGCGATTTATTAATGTTGGCTGAGCGTGGACACTGCAGCAGACGCTGCGCCATAAACAGAAAGAAATCACCTCGGCTCTGGCTGCAGTGAGTTGGCTTTACTGCCTGCATGATCTTATAGTAACCAACGTGAGACTGTACTCTGAGGCGCCATGGAACAAATGGAAAGGGTATCATTTCATTAGTCATCAGAATATTAACCAGCGAAGAAATGTCCACTCTGTTTGAATTCCAAGACAATAGGTGATACCAAAATTTATCCAACACACAAAAATTAACTGCAGAGCTTTCATGTACGTATTAGTAGCACAAAAGAAATATTATGTCTTGAAGCGTATACTTCATTTCCTCCTATCATATCAACGCCCTTGTTTTAGTATGACGTGAGAAAAAAAATGGTTCAAATGGCTCTGCGCACTATGGGACTTAACTTCTAAGTCAACAGTCCCCTAGAACTTAGAACTACTTAAACCTAACTAACCTAAGGACATCACACACATCCATGCCCGAGGCAGAATTTGAACCTGCGACCGTAGCGGTCGCGCGGATCCAGACTATAGCGCCTTGAACCACTCGGCCACCCCGGCCCCCCTGACGTGAGAAAATAAACACAAAAAATCTATAGTTTCGGAAAAGCATATAAGTCATTTCTCCTTCGCATGTCATAGCTCTTGTTTTAGTATGAAGTGAAAAATAGACAGTTTAGGGTTCTGAAGCATAATATGACAGCAGATTCTTATCGTAGGCCGAACCGAAGGGAACCGCAAAAAGCAGGGAGCTCTCCATCCTCTTGTACAACATTGTTTCCTTTCATGCATTACTACCGCTCGCAGATTCTTATTTAAGGACTTGAGGGCATCAAGTTCTTCTGCAGAATGAGCCTTACGTTATTGTGATAATTACGGTGTGGAAAAATGCAACAAAGACGATTTGCCCTAGAGCAGTGAAGATACTTGAACATGTCTGTATTCAGAAATGACTGCCAGCTGCCACAACACTTCATAGAATTCATGCGGCAGGCAACAACTGAGAGTGCGCTGCAGAATTCAATCAGTAAGTCGTCAGGAGACGGACGGAAACGTCAAATTAACGTCGCTTTCCGATGCATATTCAGTCAAAAATGAGGTGATATTAACGTAGTTGGGTGTTCTAGCAATCACACTTTGATTATGCCCAGATGAGTATTCCGACAGCCAAAAGAACCAGCTAGTGTGAAACCACCGGGAACTACACTGCTATGAAACTGCAAGAACTCGAGACAATACGTGGCCTCTTCCATTCGCTGGGTAATCTCTTACTGTTATTTACGATTCTCTCTGTCCTAGACGTGATGCGAATGGAACTTCACATCCATGACGCGCTTTCCGCATTTCTTGACAAACAGCAGCAATTTGTAATCACTGCGAGTAACAACTGTGTGATGATAATGGTACAGGTTGTCAGTGGGTGTTGTGGTGTTATGCTGTCAAACAATAACGTTAATGATGGCGCACATAATCTAGCGCTGAATACCTAAGTAATGACAGTGAGGTGGTGTCGTCGCTCCTCTTTATTTGGTATCAGCTTGAGTAATCTGATTTAACGAACACAGTATTCCATTCACGAGCTGCTAATGATACAGTATGACTACTGAGATCATTGTGCGGGTATTACATTAACTCTGCAGTAGGTTGCTTGACAAGCATTACCGTCGGCTATGCAGCTGAAATGGCTCACTACACTGGTAGTCTACGTTGCACTTGGTTAAACGATCAGCTCGCTGCAATCCTGCTTCTACTGTTCATAAATACTTGTATAATGACCATTCGTTATTCGACTAAATATGCGCTAGAATCTGATTCGCATGTATATGACATGGGTTAGCGACATCACAAAGCAATGACTAAGGAATGGATGCCATTGAAGTCCCGTTATATGGATGGCAAGATAAATGCTCGCAAATCTCCCGTATTGCCTCAGTAAACAATTGCATCTTAAATATCGAAAGACAGACGTCCACATTGTCACAGGACGTTGAAATACAGTAACGGCAGCAGAAATAAATTTGTGCCCGACTGGGGTTCAGACCTGGACATCCTGCTTACTAGGCGGATGCGCTGACCATTGCACTATCGGGACACAACGGTCAACCTGCCTGCAGGACCTATCTACATACGCCCCCAGTCAGACGCAAATTCCCATTTTTGCCGAATACCACATACGCGGTACCCCGCCGGCCATTATTCCACTCGTTCGAAACCACACTGTATTCCCGCGAGGGTTTGGACAATTTCGTGCGTCTAGCACTAAAAACATTCGATGGTCCATCGAGACCTGAATAATTATACAGGATGTTTCAGGAGTAATATTTAATATTGTAGGAGGTGGTAGTATAGACAAACTACAAAAACAATGCCATTAACATGTGTCCAATTTTTATTGAGTACAGCTGGGTTCAATGCATTTTCGTTTCATTTGTTGGTCCTTACAGTACTGTGTGGTCTACACTTCCTTGAAAATGAGCTTCCAGCATTATTGGAAGACGTTCCTTTGGCTACAAGAAAGCGTATGTTCCTCCAGGATGACGGGGCTCCTGCACATTCTAGTCGTCAACATTTCGCGGAAGATGGATCAGTAGATATGGGTATTTTTCTTAGCCACCAAGGTCTCCGGACCTTATCGCTTTGGAATTTTGCCTGTGTAAGCGGTTGAAAGGTGAAGTCTACAAAGAAAACGTAAATCTAAGAGCCGATTTAATCGTTCGGGCTATGACTAGTGTAGACCTCATAAAAGAACGCAAAGAGCTACACTTGGTGTTATAAATTGGGAACTGAAGTTGTGACGGGAATTTTTGAAAATAAACTTTGAACGTCCTCATTTCCCTTTACTTTGAGTTTTTTAGGATTACGTTGTAACAGCAGTATCTTCGTACTCAATAAAAATTGGACGCATTTATATGGAATTTTTATACAATTCGTCTATACCTCCACCTGCTAAAATATCTACTATTCTTTCGGAAACATCCTGTATATGTAGAGACACCACGAATCTGTGTTCGAACCTGGTCAGGCACAAATTTTCATCTGCCGCCGTAGCTGTAATTTTAACGCCCTGTGGCAGCCTGCACAGCCTTCCTTCGACATTTAATTGATTAACACTGTATTGCTGCAACTGAAGGCAAAGTTCCAAATTCCGCTGGAAAAGTATATTTCAAATGTGATGATTTTGCTCCTCCTTAACTGTAATTGAAAACGATCACAACGAAATTAAGTGTAGGAATCCTACGAAACCCTTAAGTTCATACTGCGGTGCTGTGCAGACGAAAAAAGAAGTTATTCACAGTTACCAGAATTCAGATGGTGTTGGTCAGTTTCCACTAATTATGACTGCTCTATTAATTGTTGGTTCACAGGCACTTTTCTGCCGCTTGTTGTAACTATCTTTTGAATGTTAGAGATGGAAGAATAGAAACATCAGATTTTCACTATATGGAATATTCGAATTCAATTTAAGTCTTCAGATTTCGAGCAACGGCAGAATATCCGTCAGAAAAGTTGACAACAGGAAGCCAGGTCATGCCTGTCTTCTGGAGGGTGTGCCAATGACAGTGATCTCAATAACAATATTGTATAGCAAAGATACGTTGCCAACTCAACCACTGGAGAAGCTCCATTATTGTGAATCGTGTCTGGTGAATACGCTTTTAAGTTTTGGGACCGATTAAGACAGTAAAACATAAATAATTTCGCAGTTATTACTTTATGATGTATCGTTTGCACTCAGTGCATCGACGTGTTGCAAGTAATTACACTCTAGCCCCTAAACCTAGTTAGAGAAATGCTAATAAGACTCCTTGACATATAATGAGGATATTCCGGCCCTTGCCACCTGCAGCTTTGAGACGAAGCTGTAGTCACTTCCGAGGTCACTCGCAGAACACATCAGCTGGTATCCTTCCTGCTAGTATAATTGAAACAATGCAACTACACAGAATATGTATGGCTAATTTGTGACCGACGAGTTAATTCTTTGATGGTACAGATCTATCCTGCTAAATTCACTTGATATTATCATGTCATTTGAATTGAATAATGCGAGTGATTGTCTCTTTAGATTTGATAAAAGGACATCAGTTAATGCTTTTGAGTCCACGAACGTTGTTCCACACAGGAAATACTACTCTCGTGTTTTGTGTTGCGATTTATCTGTCATAGAGACTACTGGGTCAATAAGTAAGACACATATGCCGTACCTTCCCGCTACGTCCGAGGTAAAGTGCTTGCCTACCAGGTGCAAGTTGCTTTCGATCGCCTTTCGAGATTCGCTGAAAGCCAGGTTTTTAATTATTTTTGTAGCAGAACTACAAGCAGGCAGGTAGCGACTCAATAAGGCAATCGTAAGACAACGCTAGAGCAAAGGACATCTTCCTACTTTCAGTACTCCCTAGTGTCAGAGCGCAAACCTTCTGGTACTGCAAATATTCGTAATGCCACTTTTGTTTTCTGCCGACATATTTTTTGTTGTTGTGAATCCGTAATTTTATCTATGAACTGCCACATTTCCATAATACTTGATAATGATACAGGACATGAAGTTAATACATACCTTATCGGTCTCAAAAGTTGGTAATATCCTACCAATTCGTATTAAAATAGGCACAGTCATGTTACGGGCACTTAATGCTTTATTGAGGTAGACTGCCGTCGTGATGTTTCTGTAGTATGTCGAATTTAATTTGTATTAGTATAGTGAAAATTTTAATTGCGAATCCAACAGTTTAGTGAACACAACAGTAATCATCAAACAGAAATTAATCAGCAACAGTATATTCTTCCACAATATGTAAAACAATCTGACAATGCTAAAGTAGTTTACCAATTCTATGGCTGTGGATACCTATTCGATCTAACGATGTCATTAAACCAGTGTAGTTTGAAGAGCATTTTCGTCTAGAAACTAACCGCCTTGACGGTTGATCGATCAAGAGCGGGAAAGGTAAAAGGTTACGAGTAAACGATAAGAGGGACAAGTGCCCGAGAGATGACTTCCCTATCAATACAAGTGCCTGAAAGATGACTTCCCTATCAAGCTCCTGGATAGCTTTGTTTCTCAAATCAACAGAGTGCGTTATCATGCAGTAGCATACATGATGTAGTTTTGTTGGTCGATTTTCTTACACTGCGAGCGAAAGGCATCTCAATTGTTGGCAACAATTTCCAGCTGTGATGGACAAACCCTTGTGGAAGAATTCGTAGTGCAAAACACACATATGGAGCTATCAGATGGAAAATTTTGTGTTCACATTACTCTTTGTTCGAGTTTACGTCTTGTGGTAGGGCTCAGCCTTTCATTTCTACTTAGGAAGTTAACGATGTCGGCATGAAAACTCGTCACCAGCTACAGTATTACGTAAGAATGCTCAATGAGCGAGCTGTTGACGTTCAAGCAAAACTGCAATAATAGTCACTGCGCTGTGGTTTTTTTTTTTTTTTTTTTGTTTCGAATTAGTGCATGCGGTACACCTACACCAGACTTCTGGACCATGTTTGTTGAATGTAAGTGTCGCATGACGGTTAAATGGTAATGCATCACTTATATCATTAGTCGAGACTTCCTTAATGCGGAAAATCATTCATGCCAGAACGATTTTTGTTGAAACAAGAATATCTTTTTCTGGCGTATTTTTCCGGAAAAGCTCTCACTCCACACACAGTTAAAATCTTTCGAGCTGCCTCCTCTGCATTCACCCCTCTATTATACCAAAAGTGAATATTGTGTTGCAAATGTTACACCTCTTTCCACTTGCGACCCACTTTTACAACGCTTAACCGTAGTTCATGATTTTCAAGTATGCGAAATCCAATGCGTAACTGCAAGATGATACCTAGAACTGCAAATTCGAAAATGGCAGTTGATACATACACTGGTAGCGTCGCGTCACGTTCACCTGCTCAGCACCCGATTTCAGGCGGCGGGTGGCGTCTGGCCGGTGGCCGGTAGGCGCTGCAGCGCGAGGAAATACTCGAGCGTAAGCTGTTGCGATCGCGATGCACCCACGAGCTGTCGTGTGGAATTGTTTCTCGAAGTATTAGTTATTACTGGTGGGTAGGATGTGAAGCCAGTTATCTTCGATGTTCAGTCAGACTCATAACTTTAGACGAGGGCTGAAAAGTGACCAAAAAAATAAAATAAAGTGCAGTTAGACGCGAACACGCGGCTGTAAGTTCGGAATTTGCGACCATTAACACCAGACCACGGGCTCACGGAACGCAACGAGGTCTCGGAAGTAGATCACACTTCCTCCTGACACTTCCGCATGTAACAAAAAAAAAATGGCTCTGAGCACTATGGGACTTAACAGCGGAGGTCATCAATGCCCTAGAACTTAGAACTACTTAAACCTAACTAACCTAAGGACATCACACACATCCACTCCTGAGGCAGGATTCGAACCTGCGACCGTAGCGGTCGCTCGGTTCCAGATTGAAGCGCCTAGAACTGCTCGGCCACTCCGGCCGGCCCGCATCTAACAGTGTTGCCAGATTGTGCAGATGGCTGGACTTTGCGTTGTCAGGGGCGGTCGATTTTATTGGCCATCTTAAGAGAACGACTGACCGGCCGGCGGTCAGTTTTTATGTCTAAGACTGTACATTAATTACTTTGCGCACCAACTTACTTCAGTTTCTCCCTAGTCGGGTACGCAGCCAATGGTACAAGGCACACAAAGCACTAGCCTTCCAGTGTCCATAAGGAGCGTAATCTACTCCGTAATCAATATTTATTTTATTTTGTCATGTTAGATAGTAAATACACTTCTACACTCCTGGAAATTGAAATAAGAACACCGTGAATTCATTGTCCCAGGAAGGGGAAACTTTATTGACACATTCCTGGGGTCAGATACATCACATGATCACACTGACAGAACCACAGGCACATAGACACAGGCAACAGAGCATGCACAATGTCGGCACTAGTACAGTGTATATCCACCTTTCGCAGCAATGCAGGCTGCTATTCTCCCATGGAGACGATCGTAGAGATGCTGGATGTAGTCCTGTGGAACGGCTTGCCATGCCATTTCCACCTGGCGCCTCAGTTGGACCAGCGTTCGTGCTGGACGTGCAGACCGCGTGAGACGACGCTTCATCCAGTCCCGAACATGCTCAATGGGGGACAGATCCGGAGATCTTGCTGGCCAGGGTAGTTGACTTACACCTTCTAGAGCACGTTGGGTGGCACGGGATACATGCGGACGTGCATTGTCCTGTTGGAACAGCAAGTTCCCTTGCCGGTCTAGGAATGGTAGAACGATGGGTTCGATGACGGTTTGGATGTACCGTGCACTATTCAGTGTCCCCTCGACGATCACCAGTGGTGTACGGCCAGTGTAGGAGATCGCTCCCCACACCATGATGCCGGGTGTTGGCCCTGTGTGCCTCGGTCGTATGCAGTCCTGATTGTGGCGCTCACCTGCACGGCGCCAAACACGCATACGACCATCATTGGCACCAAGGCAGAAGCGACTCTCATCGCTGAAGACGACACGTCTCCATTCGTCCCTCCATTCACGCCTGTCGCGACACCACTGGAGGCGGGCTGCACGATGTTGGGGCGTGAGCGGAAGACGGCCTAACGGTGTGCGGGACCGTAGCCCAGCTTCATGGAGACGGTTGCGAATGGTCCTCGCCGATACCCCAGGAGCAACAGTGTCCCCAATTTGCTGGGAAGTGGCGGTGCGGTCCCCTACGGCACTGCGTAGGATCCTACGGTCTTGGCGTGCATCCGTGCGTCGCTGCGGTCCGGTCCCAGGTCGACGGGCACGTGCACCTTCCGCCGACCACTGGCGACAACATCGATGTACTGTGGAGACCTCACGCCCCACGTGTTGAGCAATTCGGCGGTACGTCCACCCGGCCTCCCGCATGCCCACTATACGCCCTCGCTCAAAGTCCGTCAACTGCACATACGGTTCACGTCCACGCTGTCGCAGCATGCTACCAGTGTTAAAGACTGCGATGGAGCTCCGTATGCCACGGCAAACTGGCTGACACTGACGGCGGCGGTGCACAAATGCTGCGCAGCTAGCGCCATTCGACGGCCAACACCGCGGTTCCTGGTGTGTCCGCTGTGCCGTGCGTGTGATCATTGCTTGTACAGCCCTCTCGCAGTGTCCGGAGCAAGTATGGTGGGTCTGACACACCGGTGTCAATGTGTTCTTTTTTCCATTTCCAGGAGTGTATAATCGAGTAAGATGCAAGCGGAGGTGAAACGTCACGCTCTGTTGCCTGTGTTATTCTTCGCTCGAATAATTATATCTCCTACGGAGATGTAGTTTCCCTGACCTATCGAACAGCAACTACTTTTGTTATTCCACACCTATAGATCTCTTGTAGGCCCTACTCACTATTGACAGCAACTAAAAGAAATGTGACATACACATACTAGGAAAATATCCCCTCAAAACTTCAAGAATTTACGCAAAGAGCAAGCATGAACGCACAAAGTAATAAATGAGGGCAGTTGTATTCGTTTTGCGGTTACTCCGCCTTTCCTGAGGCGAACTCTCATCTCGTCTATGCACTTGAAGGAGTTTTTCCGGCTTGATTCTGTAGCACTTTCACTAGATGGTGGCTGTGCCTATGCGTGATGGTACGCCTACTTCCTCTGAGACTTTCAGTTAGCTGTATATCACGGTGGGACCTCGAGTTCTACTTTCGATAGTTTAATTTAGCTCTTGAGAAACCGGATAAAGGGCGAGCGTTCACAATAACAACACAACTTAAGGAACAGTCATTGCTTGTGTATCTTTCTAGTTTTACTCTCAGAAAATTAGGAGATGGGAGTGACTTGACGCTAGTAATAGGCATTTCGTTCTCGATAATTCGACGTAATGAAACGCCACATATCCTGTAGGGTTTACTGCTGTAATTCTCCTTGCTGTTCTCTAACTGCTTCCCAAACCTACGCGTGGTACACTACCAATTACATGCCCTGGGTTTCCTCTACGCTTCGATACCGAATCCATATTTCAACCCGGGGTCAGGGATTTTCTCCGCCTCGTGATGACTGGGTGTTGTGTGATGTCCTTAGGTTAGTTAGGTTTAAGTAGTTCTAAGTTTTAGGGGACTGATGACCATAGATATTAAGTCCCATAGTGCTCAGAGCCATATTTCAACCTCAATGCGTTACTTAACAAACCATAAGAGGATGGAGCTCCTGTCTCCTTGGACCTAACTTACCAACAGGATAGCACTTCTTTTGTTCATGGGCAGCGATCCCCTCGTTAATTCATTACTTTACGGGGCGTAAAAACCAGAGCGAAAACATGGGCAGCGACCGAGCTGCCACACGCCGTGTTCCTTATCTATGTACGGAATGCGTAATGCGCCAGGCGGTGTTCAGCCGCATACCGGCGCCATGTATTCATGCACAACACGCAACACATTTACACAAGCTCTAAGTCCTGTCCTCGGGCTTCTCAATTGTTTCACCGCTACATATGTTTTCCTTTTTACGTTTTTCGTATGTTCTGACACTTATACGAACACGTGATGTGACATACTTTTCACCTTTGGATGATTTTGATACTGCGAATTTTAAAAGGCATACTGCTGAGGTACTACCAAGTACACCTATGCGAGTTCCTCTGCATAACCAATGGCAGTCTGAAGCAGGAGTGCCATCTGGATTTGCTCTGATGTACCCCGTACTGCCGTTCGGTCGTACTTGACAATTATTTGCTGCTCATATTACTGCACTAACAGGTACACTTTGCACACACTACAACACCTTAGAGCACCATCACGGATGGATTCCCATGCTACATCTGGTATCTATTTTGCTGAACTACCTGTATCAGCCTCATGCCTTTCTCCTAGCCACTGACAGGAAATATACACTATTGTGTAACTGTACACTGAAGTTTGCAGCTGAGTGTGCTTGGATTTCTCTGTTACTTGCCACTTGAATCAACACTTCTCGACGTGTGACCGATTTTGCTTACCGAATCCATCGGACATAAGACAAACAACTTCAGGCTTCAGACTACGCCCACTTCCACACGAACCGCAATTCATGTGATTTTTAAGCATTTGGAAGCCCACAACGTCTCATAATTTCCCTCTCTTCTTCACTTCTGGATTGACACGAGGCATTATCATTACACACATGAACGTGGCTTGCTCCATCGGCTGTTGTTCAAGTTCGGTGTTTCATGTTGCCACATTCCACACACCATATTTCACCCGTTCGTCCAACGACAATTTTTTTTTTTTTAAATAAGCTGGAGCCCCTCCACGCCCACATCGGCGTGACGGACAACACAAAAGGTCTACTACCATCTCTGCAAAGGGGTTAGTGTCCACTAAGCGAGGTCTTCGCAGGACGTGGGCTCTTCGATGTTTGCTTACGTCTGCTTATGATTAACCAATAATACGCACTCATCTGGAGACAGATCTGTACCTCCAGATTGGAAAATTTCGCAGGTCGCACCAGTGTTTAAGAAGGGTAGTAGGAGTAATCCATCGAACTACAGACCTATATCATTGACGTCGGTTTGCAGTAGGGTTTTGGAGCATATACTGTATTCAAACATTATGAATCACCTCGAGGGGAACGATCTATTGATACGTAATCAGCATGGTTTCAGAAATCATCGTTCTTGTACAACGCAGCTAGCTCTTTATTCGCACGAAGTAATGGCCGTTATCGACAGGGGATCTCAAGTTGATTCCGTATTTGTAGATTTCCGGAAAGCTTTTGACACCGTTCCTCACAAGCGACTTCTAATCAAGCTGCGGACCTATGGGGTATCGTCTCAGTTGTGCGACTGGGTTCGTAATTTCCTGTCAGGAAGGTCGCAGTTCGTAGTAATAGACGGAAAATCATCGAGTAAAACTGAAGTGATATCAGGTGTTCCCCAGGGAAGCGTCCTGGGACCTCTGCTGTTCCTGACCTATATAAATGACCTGGGTGACAATCTGAGCAGTTCTCTTAGGTTGTTCGCAGATGATGCTGTAATTTACCGTCTAGTAAGGTCATCCGAAGACCAGTATCAGTTGCAAAGCGATTTAGAAAAGATTGCTGTATGGTGTGGCAGGTGGCAGTTGACGCTAAATAACGAAAAGTGTGAGGTGATCCACATGAGTTCCAAAAGAAATCCGTTGGAATTCGATTACTCGATAAATAGTACAATTCTCAAGGCTGTCAATTCAACTAAGTAACTGGGTGTAAAAATTACGAACAACTTCAGTTGGAAAGACCACATAGATAATATTGTGGGGAAGGCGAGCCAAAGGTTGCGTTTCATTGGCAGGACACTTAGAAGATGCAACAAGTCCACTAAAGAGACAGCTTACACTACACTCGTTCGTCCTCTGTTAGAATATTGCTGCGCGGTGTGGGATCCTTACCAGGCGGGATTGACGGAGGACATCGAAAGGGTGCAAAAAAGGGCAGCTCGTTTTGTATTATCACGTAATAGGGGAGAGAGTGTGGCAGATATGATCTACATCTACATGATTACTCTGCAATTCACATTTAAGTGCTTGGCAGAGGATTCATCGAACCACAATCATACTATCTCCCTACCATTCCACTCCCGAACAGCGCGCGGGAAAAACGAACACCTAAACCTTTCTGTTCGAGCTCTGATTTCTCTTATTTTATTTTGATGATCATTCCTACCTATGTAGGTTGGGCTCAACAAAATATTTTCGCATTCGGAAGAGAAAGTTGGTGACTGAAATTTCGTAAATAGATCTCGCCGCGACGAAAAACGTCTTTGCTTTAATGACTTCCATCCCAACTCGCGTATCATATCTGCCACACTCTCTCCCATATTACGTGATAATACAAAACGAGCTGCCCTTTTTTGCACCCTTTCGATGTCCTCCGTCAATCCCACCTGGTAAGGATCCCACACCGACCAGCAATATTCTAACAGAGGACGAACGAGTGTAGTGTAAGCTGTCTCTTTAGTGGATTTGTTGCATCTTCTAAGTGTTCTGCCAATGAAACGCAGTTGGGATGGAAGTCATTAAAGCAAAGACGTTTTTCGTCGCGGCAAGATCTATTTACGAAATTTCAGTCACCAACTTTCTCTTCCGAATGCGAAAATATTTTGTTGAGCCCAACCTACATAGGTAGGAATGATCATCAAAATAAAATAAGAGAAATCAGAGCTCGAACAGAAAGGTTTAGGTGTTCGTTTTTCCCGCGCGCTGTTCGGGAGTGGAATGGTAGGTTCGATGAACCCTCTGCCAAGCACTTAAATGTGAATTGCAGAGTAATCATGTAGATGTAGATGTAGACGTAGAAAATTGAACGACTGACGTACAGGTCCTACGGTCTTCCTGCTGCCAGTCATCTTACGTGAAATGTATCTTTTGCATTCGAAGCTGATAAACTAACATAGTACTAGGACTTATTCGCCCTATTGTAACATGGTGTGTTAAGACATTTTAGCCATCCAGGCTAGTATTAGACAGTGCTGCTACTATACGGTTGGATAATGCGTTGTACGCCTCCCCCCCCCCTCCCCCCCAAGTCAATATAGTGGCTGTGTAGAAATTGGCACTTTTAAAAGAAGAAAAAGAAGTAGCTTTACAACAGATTGCCAATTGATTAATTGCTGCGAAGGTCGGGCCAAAGCAGAATACATCGTACCTTACGGGACGTTCAAGAGGTGCTTATCACCATCCAGGAACAACTGAAGTATTTCGGACGCCGTGCCGCTGCAACGAACCAAGCGAACTGGGTTCAACGCAGGCGGCGCTGTGCTGAAAATAATATTAGGCACCCCCGATCAAGCGGATGCTAATTGTTGGGATAAAACCCTTCGACAATTTAGTTTTTTTACTTCCCAAAACCTTGAAATCCTCGTATGCCGGCATGTGCGACTGGCACATAGAGAACGCTATCTCCTGTCTACCACCAAACAAATGATTAGTGTAGCTACTGAACTAATACAACAATATGACGAACTGAGGAATTCAGTCAACATGAATTAGTTACTATGTATAAGGACTGTGAAACCTAACCTCTACCCTGGAAGTAATTAAGGCACTACAAACTCTATTCTATAACACCTCCAATCCAATTACATGTTACTACGCAGCCTGCTATTATTCAGATAGGTATACAACAAAACTTCCACCCTAATCTATTACCCACTGAACTGTTCTTCCAAACACTTAGTAATATCTCTTTTCATTTACTGTCGTCAATGCAGACTGTTTATCCTACATGGGAATCTGCAGTATTACTATTCCGTTGCCGAGGTGTACTTATCGCGATTGGTAGACGTTTTACGGGCACTAATATTGCTGTCTGTCACTTGTGACAGTTGTGTATTCGAGTATTACCGCCTACACTCTTTTCCAGTTGCCTAGCCAGTCACCCTGAAATTCTTCCTCTGACAAAGTCAGCATGTCCTGATCCTTTGTAAAGATCGTCAAACTCATGCGTTGATATCTCTTAATGTTTTTCATTTATGTACACAATTATTACATTTGTTCTACACCATCATTTAATACTGGGTTACGGAACTGTGAAATCGCATTGTTCTTAGAAGAGATTGAAACCTCTCCCTGCCCTCGTATCATCCTTAAGATACATGAACCTTGGTTCGTCCCTGTCGGAAACAGTTTGCTATACTCTGTGTCACAACCTATCTGAATAATTTTGATTTGCTATCAGTCTATGCCCTTGTCTCAGACTAGTCAGGTCGTCATATGTGGACTCCTGTTTAAGATTTTTCTTGCGACATAGTTACACCCATTGTTAAGCTCCATTTTCATTCAACCTACTCCCACTATGCTAGTCTTAAGCCCTTTATGCTATACGTTCCTGAAGTACCTATTGCGTTACGACAGCCAGACAGTTTTCCGGTGTTATCCAATAATTCTGATTCTACTTTTAGACTTTATTAACAAATTACTAACTAAAGAACATGGACAAATGACTCCTGAACGTGCAGATGTGCGTATCATTGAATGGAACGCCAAAGACTACATGCACCAAGTGATTATTCCCAGTGCTACGTCTATCCCTGTAACTCTAGTCGTCTTTTGCTTTATTGTATAGATCTTGCTTGCCAATGGCATTCGTAAATGTTTTAAGCCACGACGCCAAGCAATACACGAGCAACAGCCATCGGTCGAGTATCGTGTTTAATACCTAGTCACACTACAGGCATGGCCCTCCTTTATGTTAAGATGTAGAGATTAGTGGTCTGTATTATTGTATTCATGTTCCTTTTAAATTGTCAAATTTTGTATCTTGGCACGGGATTACGCAGGATCACTTTAGCGAATAATTGTGTGTCAAGGATTATTTGTATTTGAACTTTAAAAGTCCTGCAAATCAGGCACAAGTGTTATTCTGCAACTTTTATTAAGAAACGTAGATAATTAGTCATTTTTTGTAAACCACAGTAACGGAGAGTGTCTAATTGTCTTTATCTGCCGAACGAGGTCCTTTATGTGGCATTTATGTTAATAACAACTGTGCTATTGTTACTTGTGAGAGGCCCCATACACTGGAGTTCTTGCCGGGCCCTCCACTGATGCAGCTCCGTCCTCGAGTGTTACAGTCGCCTATGATCTGCGAAGCCTGCTCACCGAGCCTGCCCATCACCCGACGACAACACCAGCCCTGTCGGTTTCGACCGCAGCCCTACATCGCGGCGCCCAAGCCCTGCCGCGCACCACTCAGGCGCTGTCTGACTGACCGCTCCGGCCTTCGTCGTTCTCCTGACGACGCTCTCACTCCGACGGCTTCGCATCAGCAAGCCCACATCAACACTCAACTTACATGGCCAATTCAATGAAATTATGCTTAATTTTGTTTAATTTTGCAAGAAGTTCTATGTGGTCATTTACACTTGAATTTCACAAATGTCAAAAGCAAATTAATTAATTTAATAAATTAAAAAAAAATGATTTATAACCCATACCCCTTTTTAAACGATTTGGTATATTTCAGCCGCCTCCCCAATATTTCTAAGGTCCCATCCTATCATAAATGTCGGCAGAACTTCCTGAGGGAACCATTTAAATTTGCATTCAGTTTTATAACTTTTAACTCATTTTTCGGATCCGTAAAACGGCTGCCATAGAAGAGGGAGGAAATGTACATGGTGAGCAGTTTTATTGAGAGGAAAATAGTTTTTCCAATTTTTCATTTTGATTGTCTTTCATATAGCATACAGTACTGCGTCTTTGACCAGACAGTGGCTGAGTCTGGGCCGGCATAGTACTGGATGTTTTGCATAACACCCACGCTCAGTCCACGTCAACATTGTTCCACGGCTGTACCGCTGAAAAGGGTTGCTATGCTTGAGTACCGCTGATGGAGCGACGCTCACTGAAGCACCCTCTGACCATTAATGGGAGGACAGAGGGGCAGTCACATGAGTTCGCGTCGGACGTGTTGATAAGAATGTGCCGGTATTCGGGACGCTCTGCTGCCTGCCAGCACGGTCCGCGACCATACGTGTCCACTAGTTCCTCTCTTTAGGGGCACAATTCCTCTCAGTTTAACTGTGACAGCCTCCTGTTGCTGTAGGGAGTTTGGGTTAGAGGTACTTCTTAGGTGTAGGCTTTTGTTGAAATAAAACTTTCACTAGTGACTGGTATAAATCCCTTCTTTCGAAGATTTTCTCCCAACATCACTGGACGCCCCGCTTTCCGCTCATTTCCCATCCTGAGCAAGTCCAGCTCATACATCAATGGCATAATTTCATAGAGTTCTATATAGACATTTTTTAGCGCAGGCTGTTCAGCTCAGTGTATCCGTTTAGCAGCACGCAGCCAGTCGACGTCTTGGAACTGTTATCTCGCACTAACTTGTATGGATGGTTCGGCAGAATTCGTATGAAAGTCACGAGGGATAGACTGTATATTACACTAAGACAGTCTGGGCAAGGGATGAGTCATGTCTTTGTCCAAGAAATCATGCCCGTATTTTTCTGAAGTTATTTAGCGTAGGCATGGGCACTTGTATCACGGCACCTTTACAGGTAATTCAAACTTGTTCGTTTCACATGTGGCCAAAAGAGGTGGCACAATAGTTACAAGATAGGTGGAGCAAAGCTCAGAGCCCGTCTGGCCATTCAGACTGAGGTATTCTGAGACGTCCCTAAATCACTTAAGACTAAGTGATTTCTTTGAAAAGGCTACAGCCAATTTTCTGATCCAGCCCTGTTTAATTCGAATTTGTCATTACATCTTCACTATCCTCGCCATTGAGTGGACGCCAAATCATAAATATATTTTTTTCTTATTTTTGAATACGTTAGAAGTGTAGTAAGGAGGAAAAAAGCGCAAAATGTGTCGTTGAAGACTTCATCGGTGACATCACCGATCACTTCATCGATGAGTCATGGGTTACCCAACCCTCACGCCTTCTCCCGCCTGACAAAGACCAATTGCCCTTTGTATAAAATGCCGTAAATTAAAATTTAAAATTGGTGGAAAATTCAGAAAATAGCACAGTTGCGCTAGTATGTTATTTATAGAAGCACGGCTGTTGTCGTGTGTATAAACTGGTGGGAAATTCAGAATTGTCATGCAGGCTGGCCTGGAATACTGGGACAGGCTCTATGACATCACAATCCTGTTCAGACCTGTTGGACTGTTTCTAACAGTGCAGAACTCAGGTATACGATCTCACAGCTGGAATACTGGCACTGGCTCTATGACGTCACAATCCAGTTCATAGCTATGGGCCTATTTATAACACGAAGAATTCAGCTCTGGGCTTACTGAGACTGGTTCTACGACCCAAGATCTGCAGTACTGACTCTATGACGCCAGAGATAAAGGATATTTTGTGCAGATCCAGGCCTGCCTGATGACCTACTTGACATGTTTTTCCCTCCAATCTCTGCGTCTTTATTTAAACAAACACTATGGGAGGGTCAACGTCGTCCCCACCTTCCACGCCGCTCTGTAACGTGCGGGTGCACGAGGCCACCACGCCCGTGCCGCCGCCGGACACTGGGCTGTTAGTACAACAATGAGCGGGGGAACCGGCATCTCACCTGTGACTTGCTCTGCAGAGCTATCGATAAGTCCACTCCACTGTCTGACTGACGTTTAGATATAGATGTTCATATTTTAACAGTTTTAATGCATCCCTCCTTATACACTACTCGCCATTAAAATTACTACACCAAGAAGAAATGCAGATGATAAACGGGAATTCATTGGACAAATATATTATACTAGAACTGACATGTGATTACATTTTCACGCAATTTCGGTGCATACATCCTGAGAAATCAGTACTCAGAACAACCACCTATGGCCCTAATAACGACCTTGATACGCCTGGGCATTGAGTCAAACAGAGACTGGATGACGTGTACAGCTACAGCTGAACATGCAACTTCAACACGATACCACAGTTCATCAAGAGTAGTGACTGGCGTATTGTGACGAGTCAGTTGCTCGGCCACCGTTGACCAGACGTTTTTATTTGGTGAGAGATCTGGAGAATGTGCTGGCCAGGGCAGCAGTCGAACATTTTCGGTATCCACAAAGGCCCGTACAGGATCAGCAACATGCGGTCGTGCATTATCCTGCTGAAATGTAGGGTTTCGCAGGAATCGAATGAAGGGTAGAGCCACGGGTCGTAACACATCTGAAATGTAACGTCCACTGTTCAAAGTGCCGTCAATGCAAACAAGAGGTGCCCGAGACGTGTAACCAATGGCACCCCATACCATCACGCCGGGTGATACGCCAGTATGGCGATGACGAATGCACGCTCCCAATGTGCGTTCACCGCGATGTCGCCAAACACGGATGCGACCATCACGATGCTGTAAACAGAACCTGGATTCATCCGAAAAAATGACGTTTTCCCATTCGTGCACCCAGGTTCGTCGTTTGAGTACACCATCGCAGGCGCTCCTGTCTGTGATGCAGCGTCAAGGTAACCGCAGCCATGGTCTCCGAGCTGATAGTCCATGCTGCTGCAAGCGTCGTCGAACTGTTCGTGCAGATGGTTGTTGTCTTGCAAACGTGCCCATCTGTTGACTCAGTGATCGAGACGTGGCTGCACGATCCATTACAGCCACGGGGATAAGACGCCTGTCATCTCGACTGCTAGTGATACGAGGCCGTTGGGATCCAGCACGGCGTTCCGTATTATCCTCCTGAACCCACCGATTCCATATTCTGCTAACAGTCACTGGATCTCGACCAACGCGAGCAGCAAGTCGCGATAAGATAAACCTCAATAGCGATAGGCTACAACCCGACCTTTATCAAAATCGGAAACGTGATGGTACGCATTACTCCTTCTTACACGAGGCATCACAACAACGGTTCACCAGGCAACGCCGGTCAACTGCTGTTTGTGTATGAGAAATCGGTTGGAAACTTTCCTCATGTTAGCACGTTGTAGGTGTCTCCACCGGCGCCAACCGTGTGTGAATGCTCTGAAAAGCTAATCATATGCATATCTCAGCATCTTCTTCCTGTCGGTTAAATTTCGCGTCTCTAGCACGTCATCTTCGTGGTGTAGCAATTTTAATGGCCAGTAGTGTAGAAAGGACACGTGCAATAGAGATGTCTCCACCCATTGTAAGATAGTTGTCTCCGCTTAAATTGAAATATAAATGTGCCATTTCTTATAAAAAGAACACGTGCAATGCTGATACAACTGCATATTGTGAACAATTATATACATATGGCAGGCTAGAATGAAGGAAAATGAATGACTAGAGTTTAACAAATACATTTATTTGTTCATCAGGATAGGTGACAGAGAATTTTTTTAATATAAAAATATGTCCCACATTTTGGGCTATTTGATTTGTTTCACATAATAATACATTTATTCGAAACACAGACAACAATACGATGAAAATAAAGTACATAAAATATGCTTACTTACAACAAAAAGTTTTGAAATATTTTCAGCATAGATAAACGATATGCCTCACAATTAGATATTACAAACATAAACTGTATATCATATTTACTGAAGAAATTTAACAATTTGTAGGAATATATACACAAAAATATGTCTCACACGTTACATTTTCAAACAGCTTTCACAGTTTACAAACAGTTGATGGACTTTTATTTTTCCATCAACTTGGTATACTTACATCATATAGACTTACACGATTTAACCAAACTTGAGATAATAGGAATACTCGTGAGCCTGCCAGTGTGGCCGAGCGGCTCTAGGCGCTTCAGTCTGGAACCGCGCGACCGCTACGGTCGCAGGTTCAAATCCTGCCTCGGGGATGGATGTGTGTGATGTCCTTAGGTTTAAGTAGTTCTAAGTTCTAGGGGACTGATGAGCTCAGATTTTAATTCCCAGAGTGCTTAGAGCCATTTGAACCATTTGAATACTCGTGGCTCAGTTGAAAGACATCTATATTTTAGCAACACTTTGGTGTGGAATTTTTATTTATAGCTCTTCTGGAAGGAAGGAAGACTGGGTTTAGCATCCCGTTGACATCGAGGTCAGTAGAGACGGAGCACATGTTCAGACGGTGTCAAGGATGGGGAAGTAAATCGGCCGCGCCGTTTCAAAGAAACCTTTCCGTCGTTTGCCTGGAGCGATTTAGGGAAATCACAGAAAACCTAGATCTGGATGGTCGGACGTGGGTTTGAACCGTCGTCCTCCCTAATGCAAGTCCAGGGTGCTAAAAACAGCGCCATTTCGCTCAGTCGGCTCTCTCCTCTGAGAAATGACGCTTAACTAAATGTGCTCTCAAAAAAAAATCTTCAAATGTGTGTGAAGTCTTATGGGACTTAACTGCTAAGGTCATCAGTCCCTAAGCTTACACACTACTTAACCTAAATTATCCTAAGGACAAACACACACACCCATGCCCGAGGGAGGACTCGAACCTCCGCCGGGACCAGCCGCTCAGTCCATGACTGCAGCGCCTTTTTTTTTTTTTTTTTTTAATCGAATGTCAGGCTTACCACCTTTGCTGACATACATTTTGTGGTACTATCGCATAAATAGTGTCTACAAAGTCCCTATGTTGACAAATAGTGGCTAATGAGAAAATTAATTAATCAACGAAATGAATAAAACTGAAAATGTCCAAATGAAAGGCATGAAGACATTGCGGATAGTACAAATACAAAAGAAACATGCTCCTGTAGCAATGAAATGAAATTCGTGTCGGGGGCGACATCTGCTCACGACCCGACGTTCGATAAAGCAAGAGAGCCATCTATCGACTCGTTCTCCAGACGTTGATGTAAGACTGGGTCGTCTTCTCGAAGTTAAATAAGGGTCCGTAAGTGTGATCGATGTCTATCTCGGCTTCTTCGTCTATCTCATCTCTCACCCGTCACACCCCATCTGGCCGGCGGGTCGGTAAATGTAAGTCGCAAGTAATTAGCGAGGTCTTGCCTATATTTCGTATGCTGTTGCAGCTTCGTGTGTCCATCCAGGAGAAAATGCCAAAAATCAATTTTGTCCTTTTCCGATTCGTTATATACGTAGCCCACCACCATTCCCCGCACCCATGTCACCGCATTGGTTTTTTTGGACCGGGAAATAAGATTCTTGGGGGAAAAAAAGTGTGTCTGACGAAATTGTGTGAGGGGCGGAGCGTAACAGGAACGCCAATATCTGTTGTGCCAAGTGCCACACTGGAGCCGTCCCACTACATACTAAACGATCCTTAGCCCGTTCAGCTAATCCCGCGCGGCGAATGTGCTCTCTTTTGGTGTGGGCAGCAGTAGTGAAACTTGACCTAATGTACAGTTAATACACACACGGTGTGCAGAAAAAATAACTGTGACACACGGTTTGCAGAAAACAATACACCTCGCACCAGTGGCGGACACAGAAAAACCTCAGGGAGGGGGCGCTAAAGATATCCGGAGCTACCTTTACTTTTACCGTAATAAAAAGTAACCAAGTTACATGCAAAGTTTGAGAAACTTTTATTTAAACTGATTATGCACAAATACAAGACAATACCATCTTATGATACAACGAAGTTACAATTACGAAGACAGTAACTTGTTCATGAAAGAACAGTTACTGTTGATGACCGTGCAGCTTTTACCTGGAGTAAATGATGACTAACTGACAACCTCAGCTGCCGACAGGTGTTGTTGAAATACCTCGATGTGGACAGCTCAAAATGTGTGCCCCGACCGGGACTCGAACCCGGGATCTCCTGCTTACATGGCAGACGCTCTATCCATCTGAGCCACCGAGGACACAGATGAACAGCGCGACTGCAGGGACTTATCCCTTGCACGCTTCCCTTGAGACTCATATTCCCAACTGTCCACAGTTCTACATATGTATTGTACCGTATAGACATTTGCCCACCCACTCATTACTCGCGCACGCTTTGGCGATTCCCGTAAGAGTTTGGGCAACCTGTGCATATTCGCACAGACGAAGGTCAATGGCTGGTTAGCCTCTTTAACTATATATACGAAGACAGTAACTTGTTCTCGAAAGAACAGTTACTGTTGATGACCGTGCAGCTTTTCCCTGGAGTAAATGATGACTAACTGACAACCTTAGCTGCCGACAGGTGTTGTTGAAATACCTCGATGTGGACAGCTGAAAATGTGTGCCCCGACCGGGACTCGAACCCGGGATCTCCTGCTTACATGGCAGACGCTCTACCCATCTGAGCCACCGTGGACACTGTGGGGGGGGGGGGGGGGGGGGAGGGGCACGCCCCGCGCGCCACTCATATGTATCCGCCACTGCCTCGCACACACACATACACAACACTCACAGATCTATACAGGGTGTTCGGAAACTCCAGTTACGGACTTCTAGAACTTGTTCAGAGGAGTGAGTGCATAATATTCTGAATAGGAATCCATGTCAGTAAACGTCATCCAACGACGCGACACATTGTCGAAGTTTAGCCGCCGGTTGCTGTGAATGCTCGTACGTACAGGGTGATTCCGTGATGATGTTACAAAATTTCATGGATGAAGGAGAAAGATAAATGTATTAACTTGAAGTAAGGGTCCCTGTACCGAAAACGAACGAATGTAAAGCTATAATCGAAACCCGTTCTGATACCTCTGACGGTGGAATACATGTACCGGTACTGTTGTTGTTAAGGGTATATTGTAGGCAACTTTCAGAGATGGTAGTATGGATCAAACAAGAAAAAATGTCCAGTAAACATGGGCTCTAAAATGCATACCTTAAGAGCTATGAGCAATTGTTCGATAGAGGAGACGTGTTTCGCACTAGCGAAGATGAACAAGTGCACACAACTCCTCAGATATGTATTTTATAGCCCATGTTTATAAGATATTTTTTCTTGTTTTAGTTCATACTACCGCCTCTGAAAGTTGCATACCTTAAATCCTTAGCAACAACACTACCAGTACATGTATTCCACTGCCAGAGGTATCAGAACGATTATCGCTTGTAAATTTTCGACTCGTTCGTTTCCGAACCAGTGAGTCTTACCTCAAATTGATACATTTATCCGTCTCCATCATCCTTGAAATTCTGAATCATCATCACGGAATCACCCGATACATATATACATTTACTGGTGCCGGCGCCTGTAACTTTGACGCTTTGTAGAGTCATTGGATGACGTTTCTTGACATAGGTTCCCGTTCAAAATATTATGTACACACTCGCCTCTTCATGTCGTAGAAGTCTGTAACGACAATTTCCAAATAGGCTGAATACAGGGTGCTCTAAATTCCCCTTACAAACTTCCAGGACTTGTAGAAGGGACTGAGTAGACAATACTTTGAATTGTGACCCATGTCCGGAAACGTACCGTTTCCGTGCTACAACCGTTTGAAAACAGGTTTGCTAGGTAAGGAGAGAACAGGGTAATCATGGTGAGGTGAGGGGTGCTTACGTCGGATCGGTTGATATCATTTGACGTCTGATCTGGTTCGAGCCTCATTCACTTGTCTGTTAGTGTTAAAGCAATATGGCTGAGTACACGTTTGCAGGATACACCGGCACGACCCTTCTGTATGGCGAAGCTCACGGTAATGGAACAACTACTTGTCGCCTTTATCAAGATCGCTATCCACAATGTCCCACACAATCGGCTTCGAGAAAGGGATACCTTCACCTTCATCAGGAGTGATTGTGGTGCTCCTGGGAAATTCTGCACACCCGTGCTGGAAGAGGCCGTACTGCATCACGATGAAGAGAACATCATCATTCGTAGGTACAATGTGTGCACAGAATTTGGTGGTCACCACATCGAACCTTATTTGGAAGCTGTCGCTTGATTTAATCATAAATAAATGTCTGAGTGAAGATAAATGTTATTTTTTTATCTTTGCATAAAGAAAAATAGTATCCTGTCAATAACCTTCGAATCATATGCTACCCGCATGAGTCTTCTACATGAATTAGTGAATTTACTCATGGCACTTTTGTTGCACTATACATGTAATCACTTTCAGAAGTAAAATTAATAGTCACATTAACTAATTTAATAATATTGAACATTAAATTGTTGGTGTACTCATGTATCACCACAAACGGGCTCAAAGGGCCCTAAGCACTATGGGACTTAACATCTGAGGTCATCAGTCCCCTAGACTTAGAACTACTTAAACCTAACTAACCTAAGAACGTCACACATATCCATGCCCGAAGCTGGATTCGGAACTTGCAACCGTAGCAGTAGCGTGGTTCCAGACTGAAAGGCCTAGAACCGCTCGGCCACAGCGGCCAGCATATCACCACAGTAAGATGAAAACAGGGAATAGTAGAGGGAGTATGAACGAGAACAGTGACATATTTAATTTACAAAATAATGAAACGTTTTATTAAATGTTTAGCAACTACAACTTTCTGGAGAACCTGTTGATAGATCTTGTGCAAAAATGACAAACACAAATCAGATACGGGATGGTGTTTGATAGGCAAAGCATACATTTGTTTATCTGAATCCTCTGTGAGGCCCAACTCTATTCAAATCGAATCAGCTATGATCAAGTATGACACAAACTATGGTTCACTTGAGAACAGGGAGCTGTGAATATTGTTTAACAACCCTGTACCAGTGCAGAAGTACTTTACCCTTTCACCTTGATTCAAGTGGCAGCAGAAAACGGTGCGGTGTGGGCGAGGAGCGGTCGCTGCGGCACCTGTAATGTTCTGACGTGTCCACCAAAATATGTAAACTACGCGGTCTGGTGTTCTGATTATCAGAAGGCGGAAAACTTCCATTAGAGTCCTGAAATCCCAGTAGATTTCAGGTTGAGGTGCACCCGTTCGCTGGTCTTGCCAAACCAATTTGACTCACAGGCACGGCAGTGCGTACTGGAATTGTACTTGTGGCACACGATATGTCCGAGATGATATGCAGCTCAACTGAGGGTACAGCTGGAAGCTACCACAGACTCCTAGTCCACCACAAGATAAAGACCAGAAGTCTCACCCACTAGGGAAAGACCTGAAGTTCTCCACCAGGGAGGACCAGAAGACGAGTCCTCAAAGGATCACAACCAGTTTCCATGAAGCCTCAGTACGGGAGCCGAATTATCAAAATGAAACCACCCCCATATTGCACAAACCAATAAAACAGTGTTCTACTCATTAAATCTCCCCTCTTGACTGTTCTCTTGGCCTCGTAGCCAATCCGAACACAGCACCAGCGTTCCCACCCTGGGGGGCAAGCCTCTCCTTTGTGTATACTGAGAGGAGCAAATCAGCGCCTCCAAATCTCTCTTGTATGAAAAAAGAAGACTTTAGACCACGGAACCGTCGTTCTCAATGTAAGCATATCCATGTTACGGCAAAAACATCGACCTAGACGGGACCACAGTTCCTCGTTTACAGAGTGGTCTAATCAATTTCCAATTTGTGAAAAAAGGCTGTCAACCTTCCCAGACAGTCGTGCCCTTGAAATATATGTTTTCGAAGCTCACTAAAAGAACTTGGCGTCAAAAGCGGTGGAGGGGGGGGGGGCGGGGGACTTCTTACAGTCCTACTTCCATGAGACCCATATGCCAGCCACTCTGTCTGTATCATCCCAACCTTTAAGATGAGTATGCATGGAGTTTTCCTTCCCACTGTTTGCACAAAAGCTCAGTTTACAGCAGTCTCTCTTAAATGGCTCCTCCATCTACTTCCAGCCATCTGCTGGCCATCTTCCGTGATGGACTGGCGCCTGGCCCAGATAAAATGTTTTGCGAAATGGTTCCTTCTGTCCGACCCTAAGTGGAAGGAAAGAGAGCTTTGGCCAGAAGTCCCTCTGCAGGTAAGAACCACTGACCACTGTTTCCCAGAATCACTCGTAATGCCAGGTCGCTGCATTTGGCATTTATCATTTATGGCCCCCAATTCATCTCGCTCCCTGCCTGTTCTTGGTCGCCTCCATTATGTCCCCCCCCCCCCCCCCCCCCTTCACAGAGACACTCTCTACAGATTACACATGCAGTTACAAGAACATTCTGCCCACAATTTCCTCGTGTAGAAAAAGTTATTAACTACACGTATCAGATGTTGCACTGGGGAACACCGAGATCATGCCCTAAAATATGAGTGTTAATCTTACTAACAACGCTGTTAAACTGAGAGGGGTGGCATGCCACCTCCAACTTGTAGTGGATCAGAATGCTAATCCTCCTTTGAAAAGGACATAAACGGTTTAAATTTAACTGTAAACAGTAGTGTTTGTGAAAACTGATTAAGTTTCCTTTTTATTCCTTTGGTTATTAACGAGTGGAATTGTAAAACAAGTGACGTACTGGGCCACGTCTAATAAGTTACCTGTAAAAGTGGTCTCGTTACCAACATGTTTTCAAACGGGTGTTGCATGGAGATGGTGCGTTTACAGACATGGGTTCAAATTCAAAATATTATCTACTCGGATCCTTGTACAAGTCCTAGACGTTTGTAAGGGGAATTTTAGAGCGTCTGTATGCACCTATAAACACTATGACAATTAAGTCATACTATTTCACATCCACACAAACATTCCCCCTTCCTCCCATAAGCACACGTACTCTATCGTCCAAGTGAATAGTGTGCGTACTGTAAGGTTTCAACCCCGTCAGCAAAAATGACTCGCTGCATACCCTTAGCCCATTTTAGGGTTACACCTATGTCTGTATGGTATGCGTACATTTTTGAACGGAGACTATGAACTCCACAGTTGATGACCCATTCCCCTCGTCTTTCATGAGACTTATGGTTTTATAGTAGGCAGGTGTTATGCCATAAGGATTATTGGCCGCATAACCACGTGTCGCATGCGTCAGGGTGACAGCTTATTACTTCATATGGATTACAACCCTTCACCCAATAGATGAAGCTGTCGGTATTAAAATGAACTAACTATGAATTTACGAAGTGGAGTTTGGATAGATACAATATACACATACCCACAAAAACAGGTTTCGTGAAGTCTAACGAAACCTTAGCCACCTCCAGAGCAACGAAATCTTTGGTGAAGATTGTGGCCCATTTAAAATTTGGCCTGGCAATATAATCTGCTGCCCCAAAATGCCCCTTCCAGCAGGTAGCTAAGTGAATTTCGCGATGTTCGCTGATATTTTCCATTGTTTTGGCGAAAACGGTATTGCTCATAAGTTTGTGAAAATCTTTCTCAAATGTACACATCACGAGAGTCCTCTTTTCAGTGTTGAAATGCGTGTATTCCTTCAACCAGAGACGCTGCCTAAAGGTAATAGCACGAATGAATCTATTTTGTTTCGACCCGAACTTGAGACGTTGCTGGAGATTACGGTAATGTAGTACGAACCCTGTTCTTCCCATCAGCGTTCTCATCAGCTTGTGGTGGGGATCGATTTTTGGAACTCAGTGCTCTGGACGCAGTGGGAAATCACCATGCTCATCATTCAGACTGATAGGGTATGTTAAAGCTACCTCTAAAACCTTTCAGAATCTGACCGTACATATTTGATGTTTTTACCCAATCTGGTGCACTGCTTATAAAACAGCCACAGAAACCTTTCATTGCCGGCCGGTGTGGCCGTGCGGTTCTAGGCGCTTCAGTCTGGAACCGCGTGACCGCTACGGTCGCAGGTTCGAATCCTGCCTCGGGCATGGATGTATGTGATGTGCTTAGGTTAGTTAGGTTTAAGTAGTTCTAAGTTCTAGAAGACTGGTGATCACAGATGTTAAGTCCCATAGTGCTCAGAGCCATTTTTTGAAACCTTTCATTAGGTAGAGGTTGCTACATGGCTTGCCCATATAAGTTGTTGTTGTTTGCCTTTACATGCGTATGGACATACTGACAAAGACTAAAGCAAATCCCTCGTTCGAAAAACAACAGCATGTCCAAATCAGTCAAGAGTTCAATGCTTACACATGTTCTTTTCAACATAGCATCCCACGAAAGCCCCAGTACAGTGTAGTAGTAAGCAAGACCCAGTTTGTATGTGTCTACCCATGCACTGCAGAATAGTTCACAAATATCTACATCCATGTCGATATTAAGTTTGACATATTGCTTTAAATTAGAGATTTCGACTCCTGCTATGCACTTGCTGCATCTCTACACTCCGCATCTGGTATGGCAGTGGCTGAAAGTTCGCCGGAGAGTGCGGTTATGTCAGGTAGTGTGGTTTCGTTGAGTTACTCATGCGAATCCAGATATTTGCATGGGAAAAACCCCTTCTTCGTTACAAGCTGTAACTTTCAATCATCAAGAACTGCAGCTCGAGTGAGGTGTAAGTCGTCCTGATGCATCGCTTCAGTAAGTTTCTGTAGTGGTGCCTGCCCGAATCTAAGTGAGTCGAGAAACTACAGTGTAGCTTTCTTGGAGATTTTCTTCGAAAATGAAATGTATCTGTCATTGCTGCAGGTAGGACAGTAACCTGGACTTTGCTCATTCCGTAATCAGCCAAGGGCTCGACTAGGAAGTGAGCATCATACCTACTTAAATTTAGGATAAAAGTAGGAGTTGGTAATTCAAGTTGCATGCACTGTGTGCAGCACTGTGGAATTTGCTGGCTAGATGCAATGATCCCTACATCAGTTTCCGCTTGTCTGTGTAAAGCTGCCCCCAAATAAAACAGTCAGCTGTGTTCTTGTACAGTAATTTATCCTCCTGCATTTTGGTCATACGAACGATGTTGCCATAAATACCTTCAACTTTCCTTGCAAAGTTTCCAATCTCAGAGAGCAGCCAGTCCACATGCTTATCCCCAACGTACGAATCAAAATGATTAAGTCTTCAATCATACGAGCATACAGCTTGACGAGCAGCTGCAAAAGATACGTGCCATCCTGTGTGAGTGTTTTGACAGGCATTAGGATTGTCCTTACAGTCTGCCACGGGAGCGGGAAGACATTCAGAGTTGGCGTATATGGCAAAGTGACTCGCTCATTGTGGAGAAAATTATTAACCTCTAAGATTTTATTCTCCTCAGTAGGCTTTACAACACTACCTTGGTAGAGCAATCTACCCAAAGCTTTGTTAAACTCTCACTCATCTGAAACGAGTTCAGTCACCTAGGGAAAAATTGCTGTTTACCATTATGCTTCGACATTTGGGTGGAGGGAAGATTGAACGTGCTTCTGATCCAACAATAATGTTGTCTGTCACCCTCAGAGATTAACAGTAAATCTACATGTTTCAGTCGCTTACCAGCAACTTTATAAAAGTAAATGGATGCAACGACCATGTGTGTAACAACTCCATCATCTGACTTGCATTTCCTCAAAGCATAACATGAATAAATATATGGGGGTTCTGCCTCTCAAATTTACCAATGCCCTGAGGACTCATGGAGAATAATATCGTTGTCTTTATAACATCCACTAATATTCAAATGGTATTTTCCACATAGCTGGGCATATTTCTTATAATTGCTTTTGCAAGCCAAAAGTGACCACAGAAAGAAGTACTGGTCGTTGTTTTGGACGGCAATAATGCCCTGCTTTCTAGCCATATCCTCTGAGAGGTAGATGTTTGAGGATCATGCAAATCTGAGTGACCGCCCAAATACAGAACTGTACAGAGAGCTTTACCCGAATCTCTTTGTTGGAAATCAGAGAGCTGGTCCTGTATGGGCTTCAGGGTACAATCAACAAACAGTTTAGCAAATGACGTGCCCTGCATTATCTCGATACTATTACCTTGATTATGTGTGACTGCATTCTTCGGTAAACGCTGCTTAAGTGGGAGAGTGAACTCGCAGCATATCATAATCAGGAACTTAATGGCGAGATACAGAGGATACTTTAAGAACTAGGACACTTTCCTTTCAGAACAGGCACGCACCCATTCATGAAAAGAATCTGGTCTTAATACCTGACCATGTTACTGATACGCAAGGAAGATCTCCGAATGAATGTTGAATAACTGAAAATGGTCATTCTGTGTGACATACCTGAACGTCCTCATAATCACTGTCAGAATGGGTGGAGGGGTTTCTACTGGCCGACAGCTGATCGCTTCTATCACGACCGAAATCCCATCTTGATGGCCCAGGTGTTTGTGATGGTGATGTCGCTCACGACTATGTGATTCTCGGCACAGGTATGGCTCCTCACGAAGACCTGGCCACCACTGGCAGAGGTGCTGCTGCTCTACCAGTCGAGGCCAGGACACTGAAGCAGATGGGACTACTCGTCACACTTCAGCTCCTAGTGCTCTTGTTCATGACGGGGATGATGCAGGTGTTAATGCGGCAGGTGACAGGGATGGCAGCTCTGAAAGGTCACAGAACAACAGTCTATCAGTGTCAGAACTAATTTACACATTTACACTGTCAAGCAGTTCCAAAAATATCCAACTTAGGAATTCTGCCTTGCCCCACTGACTCAGGGCCGCATGTAGCCCTATCGAGCCTGTCCTCCAGCTCCCTCAAGAGCTCATTATCTTACGGAACTGGAGGCTGCCTGAGTGAGGGGCTACTTCAAGTGCACTGAGCATTTCTATGAAACAACAATAAAACAACCCATGAGTATCAGAAGACAATTCTACACACACACACACAAACACACACAAACACACACACACACACACACACACACACACACACATACACACACACACACACACACACACACACACACACACACAAAACAGCTACATACATAAAAATTCATCATCATCTTCCTCATCAACATCATCATCATCACCATTATCTGACACCTGGCTTGCAGGAATCATCTCGCCTAGCACATAGAGCATGCCTTGCTGCATCTAGCTCACTAGAACAACAACGTTTTTGTTAAGTGTACATAAAAAATGATATCTGACATGAAACTTCCTGGCAGATCAAAACTGTGTGCCGGACCGAGACTCGAACTCGGTCCCGATCTGCCAGGAAGTTTCATATCAGCGCACACTCCGCTGCAGAGCGAAAATCCCATTCAGGAGATATCTGACATGTACACACAGATATATGGAGAAAAAGTCAAGAACGATTCATTGATTAAGCAAAAACAGACAAATAAGAGATACTCGTATTTACATGGGGAATCGGTTCTGTCATCTTCAGGCTGTCACTGAACGACACTAGCCTTAAGAAGATCTCATTAGAGGCCTGGGATGGCGTGGCCAGCATCAAAATACAAGGGATGTTCACCCACCACCCTTCAGATGCTGATGATGCTGGAAACCGGCTTGGGCTCGGAACATTAACACAATAATTCTGAAACAGCAAGAAAGACACTGGCTAAGTAAAAAATATATATAGTCACTAAAACACACACTCACACACACACACACACACACACACACACACACACACGAAGGCGCGCACATACTCAAGTAGAAGATATACACTATGTGATCAAAAGTATCCGGACACCCCAAAAACATACGTTTTTCATATTAGGAGCATTGTGCTGCCACCTACTGCCAGGTACTCCATATCAGCTACCTCGGTAGTCAGTAGACATCGCGAGAGAGCAGAATGGGAGCTCCGCGGAACTCACGGACTTCGAACGTGGTCAGATGATTGGGTGTCACTTGTGTCATTCGTCTGTACGCGAGATTTCCACGCTCCTAAACATCCCTAGGTCCACTGTTTCCTATGTGATAGTGAAGTGGAAACGTGAAGGGACAGGTACAGCACAAAAGTGTACAGGCCGACCTCTTCTGTTGACTGACAGAGACCCGCCGACAGTTGAAGAGGGCCGACAGCTGTGGAAGAGCGGTTCTAGGCGCATGAGTCCGGAACCGCGTGCTGTTACGGTCGCAGGTTCGAATCCTGCCTCGGGCATGGATGTGTGTGATGTCCTTAGGTTAGTTAGGTTTAAGTAGTTCTAAGTCTAGGGGACTGATGACCTCAGATGTAAAGTCTCATAGTGCTTAGAGCCATTTGAACCATTTTGAAGTTGAAGAGGGTCGTAATGTGTAATAGGCAGACATCTATACAGACCATCACACAGGAATTCCAAATTGCATCAGGATCCACTGCAAGTACTATGACAGTTGGGTGGGAGGTGAGAAAACTTGGATTTTATGGTCGAGCGGCTGCTTATAAGCCACACATCAGGCCAGTAAATGCCAAACGACGCCTCACTTGGTGTAAGGTGGGTAAACACTGGACGATTGAACAGTGGAAAAATGTTGTGTGGAGTGAGAATCACGGTGCACAATATGGCGATCCGATGGTAGGGTGTGGGTAGGGTGAATGGCTGGTGAACGTTATCTGCCAGCGTGTGTAGTGCCAACAGTAAAATTCGGAGGCGGTAGTGTTATGGCGGTAGTGTTTTTGAAGGAGGGGGCTTGCACCCCTAGTTGTTTTGCGTGGCACTATCACAGCACAGGCCGACATTGATCTTTTAAGCACCTTCTTGCTTCCCACTGTTCGGGGATGGCGATTGTTGCATCTTTCAACACGATCGAGCACATCTCTTCATAATGCACGGCCTATGGCGGAGTGGTTACACGACAATAACATCCCTGTAATGGACCTTTGGGATGTTTTGAAACGCCGACTTCGTGTCAGGCCTCACCGACCGACATCGATACCTCTCCTCAGTGCAGCACTCCGTGAAGAATGGGCTACCATTCCCCAAGAAACCTTCCAGCACCTGATTGAACGTATGCCTGCGAGAGTGGAAGCTGTCGGCAAGGTCAAGGCTGGGTCAACACCTTATTGATTTCCAGCATTGCCGATGGAGGGCGCCACGAACTTGTAAGTATTTTCAGCTAGGTGTCCGGATGCTTTTGATCACATGGCGTACTTACGTAACAGTTGAACATCACGTCAACATCACCCTGCGACAGAGCAATATTAGCATGTCAACACTGAGATGCCGAAAACGGCCTAGGGCTTGGAACATTAATTTGAGTCGCCCTTAAACTAGCGTCATTCATCAGCCTTAGAACAACAATATAAAAATCCGTAAGTATTGAAAATACAGACAGACAGTCACAAACAAGCACATATACAGAAATGGAGAAAATGGCTCTGAGCACTATGGGACTTAACAGCTATGGTCATCAGTCCCCTAGAACTTAGAACTACTTAAACCTAACTAACCTAAGGACATCACACAACACCCAGTCATCACGAGGTAGAGAAAATCCCTGACCCCGCTGGGAATCGAACCCGGGAACCCGGTCATAGGAAGCGAGAACGCTACCGCACGACCACGAGCTACGGACTACAGGAATGGAACTTACGTTCAAGATTTTCATCTTCCCCAACACAGAACACTAAAGCAGCAAACACCTCATCTTTGAAGAGGTTCGATGGGATACTGTCCTTACCGAAAACCTCCATGAATTGAGGACGGACTGATGACCTTAGAAGTTAAGTCCCATAGTGCTCAGAGCCATCTGAAATGAGGACGCATGCTGGTGGACAGATCAGTTGTACATGTTGATGATTTGTGGGGGGATATCAGTCCATTTGAAAGAACTGCGAATCTTAAATGCATCAGTATTTGCCCTTTTATTCTTTGGTTCAAACACTTGATGGTGGACGGCAGCTTCAAGTTGTAACATCACAGAACAACAGTCTATAAGTATCGGAAAAAAATTTAGGCACTTAAATTTAGACACTCACACAGTCAAGCAGTTCTACAAATATCTGAAAATTTGCACACACACACACACACACACACACACATATATATATATATATATATATATATATATATATATATATATATATATATATAATATGCACACCTAAAACAGATACATAAAAATCACCATTTTCATCATCCTCATTTTTATCATCATAATCATCAACATCACCACTATCTGACACCTGGCTTTTGGGAATTGTCTTGCCTCACATGTAGCGCATGACTTGCTGCGTCTGGCGCACTAGAACAAAAACGATTTTGTTAAGTATGCATAAAAAGTAGTGGCAGCCAACATGTATGCACACATATATGGAGAAAGCGACGAGAACAATACACTGGTTAAGTAAAAAACAGACAAATAAGAGATATTTCATCTAGAATCTTTCTGTATGACAGAGGGCTGGGATAGCGTGAGCAGCATGTGAATACAAGGGATAATGTTCACCTGCCACCCTTTAGATGGTGATGACGCTGGAAACGGGATGTCAATATCACCCTGTGACGGAGTAATGTTTGCATGCCAACATTCAGATGCTGAAAACAGGCTAGGGCTTCGAATATTAACTGGCGTCATTCACCAACTATAGAACAACAACATAACAATCTGTACGTATTGAAAAAACAGACAGATAAACACAAACACACAAATATATATATAAGAATGTTACGTAGGTTCAAGATTTTCATCCTCCTCAACAAAGTGCACTAAACTAACAAACGTCTCATCATTGAAAAGGTACGTTGGGACACTGTCTTTGCGGAAAATATCCTCAGAACGAGGATGCCTTCTGCTGCTGCAGGCGATGCTGCTGCTGCTGCTGTTGCTGGACGACCTCTTCATGATGGTGAATTCTAAAATTAGAGACAGAGAGGCACACATGACGCTAGAAGCAGACTGAGGAGAAACAATGCCTAACAATGACTACTCAGTCATCTTCTATAGTGTCGGTCGGTGGAGAGGTGGTTTGGAGAAGTGGGAGATATGGTGGGGGTAAAATGAGGTCAGTGTGCTTGCAACTTTGACCAGGAGTGGTTGCATGTCACCATAGCTCCATAGAGGGAGGGTGTTTGCCAAAGAAGAAGACTTGAGACCTAGTTTCAAAATAATTTACTTATAATTCAATTAAATAGCACTTCTACGTTATCCGTTGTACATCGAGAGTGTCAATTATTGAACTATGTGAAATAACATCGTCATAACTTCTGAACAGTTTGCGTTAGGACGTTCAAACTGCACGATTGGGCGTGGGGCATGATGCGAATTAGTACGCGCATGCGCACGCGCTTTTTGTTGTCTTCCATTTGCACGTGAAATTGTCATGGTACAGCGTGCCTGAGCATATAGCGTTTGTGAAGGCCTACTACGCGAGCAATAACAGCCCAGCTGTGGCTCAAAGGAAGTTTGCGATCTAGTTCAAGCTGAAGACAACCGGTCGAAGTGTGCTAACAATCAAGAATTTGATTCGCAAGTTTGAGAGAACGGGTAATGTTAGTGATTACATTGTTGGCAACGTCGGTTGTCCAAAAAGGGTGATAACGCCTGAAAACATCGAGAAGACACGCGCTGTGTTCCAAACCAGCCCCAGGAAATCGATCAGACGAGCAGCACAACAGGTGGGAATCAACCAGGAGACACTGTGACAAATTGTTGTTGAAGACCAGTAGCTCTTTCCATACAAAATTCAAACCCATTAGCCAATTAAGCCCCAGGGATACTATTGTCCACAGAATTGACGAACAAGTCTTTGATGAGAATGTGGTTTGGTTTAACGACGAACCCCACTTTCATTGGGATGGGTTCGTCAGTAAGCAAAGCTGGCACATTTGGGGGACTGAGAATCCGCGTTTCGCGATCAAGAAGCCTCTTCACCCTCAACGTGTGACTGCGTGGTGTGCAGTGTCCAGTCACGGAATAATCGGCGCGATATTCCTTGATGGCACGGGGGCTGCCGAACGGTACGTGAAGGTTTTGGAAGATTATTTTATTGCCATTATCCAAAGTGACCCTGATTTCGACAAGATGTGGTTGATACAAGACGGAGCTCGACCGCATCGAAGCAGGAGAGTGTTTGATATCCTGGAGGAGCACTTTGGGGACCGCATTCTGGCTCTTGGGTACCCAGACGTCTCCGGCATGAGCCTCGATTGCCCACCATATTCTCAGGATCTGAACACATGTGAGTCCTTTTTGTGGGACTATATTAAAGACAAGGTGCACAGCAATACTCCAAAACCATTGCTGAGCTGAAAACAGCCGTTAGGGGGCCATCGACGCACTGATGTTCCGACACTTCAGCGAGTCATGCAGAATTTCGCTATTCGGCTGCACCACATCACGCCAACGATAGCGGGCATATCGAACATATCATAACCTAAATCCGAGTATCTGTAGTGACGTTTGCATGTTGAATAAAGTGTGTGCAGATCGTGATTTGTAGCTAATTTACGTTTTTTTCATATAGTTCAATAACTGTCACCCTGTACATAATAATTATGCCTCATCTCCAGTCTACGACGATGCAGTGGAGTACATTCATATCTTTGTAGGTCTATAACAAAGGTGTTTTTGAAAATATCACGTATCCATAAAAATTTCTCACTACTTTTCACGTAAACAGTTGAGTCTGTATGATCGAAATTTCGAAGTAATGTCACTAGATGTTCTTCCCAGTATATGTCATGATAACATCGGCTCACCCATGACACACTTTTATGCATTTTGAGGCACTTGACGTCTTTGAAAGGTTTACTTCGAGCCACAATCGTCGAATATGTTGTGGTAACTCACCCCTATTTCGTAAATTCGAAAAGTGCAACATCTTTATGGTATAAACACCTATATTCACCGACAAAGCTTTGGACTTCGATTAGAATGTTAGCAGTTTGAGATGGCGTTGTGAAATAGTTTAGTTGTTGTGTTACATTTATAAAGTCTTTCCACAATTCCGGTAAGTGGGTTGTAATTGATGATCTGATCAGTTAGTATTAATGTGTATGCTGCTGCGTTTTTTGGAACATTTTTAGAGGCTTCAAATTCGATAGAACGTCAATACTACCATCCTTCGCTGATTCATTCAGTTTAGAGCAGTCTATAACAGCGACTGGAGCTATCACCTCAAACTCCTTTCTACCGAGCAGGCAACCTGCATTCTCTTCACTCTCGTAGTAAGGAGAACGAAACCTAGCATACGTATCAAAAAACAGGTTGTATACACTGTCAGATCAATCTTGCTGTGAGTTGTCCTACGAGTAAAATTCAACGTTTAAGTATACTCGAGCGTTTGTTAAACTACAATTGTCAAATTCACTTGAATCACATTTGAGGTTCGCTTTCCTGTCAGTCTGAAATACGAGCATGATAAATTGAGATGTCTTCGTTTGGGCTGAGGTCTTAACGTTCAAATGGTTCAAATGGCTCTGAGCACTATGGGACTCAACTGCTGAGGTCATAAGTCCCCTAGAACTTAGAACTACTTAAACCTAACTAACCTAAGGACAACACACACATCCATGCCCGAGGCAGGATTCGAACCTGCGACCGTAGCGGAGGTCTTAACGGTCCATGATTGACGGCATGAGCTTGTGAGTAGAAGATATTCAAACAGCTTCCATGATCTGAAATTTAAAGTCAGGTGAGTTTCAGATCAAAGTAATTTTAAAAGTTTTAAAGATATTTCATCGCTTACAGAGGCATGAGGCACCTTCCAAATTAATTTCTCAAGCACAATCTCGTTCTCCTCTCCGTTGACACCCTCATTATAAGCATATGTATGTATGAATTAAATCGCTTATACACGTTTGCTGATGGGGGTTTATCTATAAACCATCCTGCATTTTCTTAACCTTTCATTTCTGATTGTGAAGCAGATTTATTTTTTTTTTTTTTTTTTTTTTTTTTTAGGATGATGTTACACCTACATTCCTATTGCTCGTATCTTATCTCTTGAAACAAGAATGCAAATGCGAGATGCAATGTTGTAGTGGGAGTACCATCCTCCTTCGTGAATTTACCTTCCAAGTATAGGAAACTCCTGCTCGGAATTGTCAAAGCATCCTGGTGTTGGTTCACAATGAGGATTTCATCATTACTCTAAAATGCTGTTCATGTAAAAGGTTTGTGGGAGAAGTATTTTCCACGAATAATTCGTTAATCATACTGGACTTGAGAGGTTATGTTGAGTGATGACATAATTATTACCTGGTTTTAAGCCTAGCGATTTAAGAAACTGACGATTCTTTGGCGTTAATAAATTCTGTTTCTGTTGTAAAGTGATGTGCTGCTGACTCTGTATACCGGTTTTATAACATATGCCCATCCTGTTCAAATGAAGACATATCACGATCTCTTAACCGTGAGAATCGACGAGACGATAGTTCTGATCCACAGTCCTCAACTCAAGATGGTCTAATGTTTGAATAGTCACTGGCATGTAACTTGCGTTACCGTGTCTCCACAATTTTGTACTTAGACCTACTGTAGGGAGAAACCCATAGATGCAACGATTAGTTTGTCGTTGAGAAATGAATTCGTTGCAATATTTCACTCTATTCGAATTGTGTTAGCTGGTAGTACATCCACTGAATGAGTTGACTTGTAAAATTTTATCAGATCTTTTAGCAGGATTTGATACGTTGAGAAACCTAGTAACGATCCAAATTAATTTTCCTCTGTAAAGTCTATTATGTGCTTGGTTTTTCTGATTTCGGTTTTAAATGTGTTGACAATCACTCATAACTCGAAACCTGGTACTGCCTGTTTCAAATTTTCGTTTAAATCACTAATGCCCTATGCACGATGGGGTACTTGCAAAACTTCACCATTTGCCAAATGCAGATTGCAGTTTGATGCAGTGGTGTTTGGAACCTTGTTGTACCTTCACGTGTTTGTATCTTTCCTGTTGCTGCCAGGAAGAACATGAGACATAGGTGTCCGCAGAGGTATGTATTGAACTTTTGGTAGCGTTGAAAATGATAAAATATATGGTTGCCGTAAAAGTAGCGGCGTAATTCCTCTGTGGGACGCAAATCGTCAAATGAGTTGAAATAATAAATACTATTTTGCGTTCCTCTTCTAACATATGTCACCCAGTGATTTCTACGTCCTCCTGCAACGTCTAAATTTAGAATTCCACCTTCATTAGGTTTTCATATATTCTCGAGTAATGTATTCTGCATGAACGGCCGACGAAATCTTGGGATAGAGAACTTTTTGACAAATTTAATCAGATCGATGTTTGTAAGTGATATGCCAGCAGCATAACTAATTTTTTTAATTGAACAATCCAATCCCTTTCCTATGAGCTTTTAAATATAATCCTTTCCCAGTAGAAACAGAGTCCATGAATCTATTATGCCTTTTGGCTTCGTCATGTTGTTGCTGAGCGTTTTCCGCATTGTTCACTGTTCTAACGATAACTGCTACACCCCCATTCACGGAACCAACCGCTGAAAGGCCCGTCAAGCCTGGAATTACGAAACGAATGAATCCACCCGATGTGTTTGGTGGTGGTAGAACTCTGGGCGTTTTAATCAGTTTTCCTTTAGAGGCTCTTTTATCTGCAGCCAGTGTTTATAACTCGACTGAAATGTAACCTCATACCCAGTTTAAGTTTTGCATGCATTGCCTTATCTACTAAAAGTGTGGCGGTACGCTGGCCAGTAGCCATATCCTGCCTTGAACGTATTTGCTTGGCTTGGTCGGCTAATATTCTATCTGCAGCGTGACGTCCTGGGAGATCCTTACTTACTGCGTACGCAATAATACGATATTTACAGGCTTCGTTCAAATAGGTTCAAATGGCTCTGAACACTATGGGACTTAACTTATGAGGTCATCAGTCCCCTACAACTTAGAACTACTTAAACCTAACTAACCTAAGGACGTCACACACATCCATCCCCGAGACAGGATTCGAACCTGCGACCGTAGCGGTCGCGCGGTTCCATCCATACGTCAACTGTTCTGTTTTATCGATTACTACAAAGCTATGCTGTGGATGAACCCAGCATTTACATAAATTTATAGATTTATAAATTAATCTAATGTCATTCGCATGCGCATGGTAAATACACTCCTGGAAATGGAAAAAAGAACACATTGACACCGGTGTGTCAGACCCACCATACTTGCTCCGGACACTGCGAGAGGGCTGTACAAGCAATGATCACACGCACGGCACAGCGGACACACCAGGACCCGCGGTGTTCGCCGTCGAATGGCGCTAGCTGCGCAGCATTTGTGCACCGCCGCCGTCAGTGTCAGCCAGTTTGCCGTGGCATACGGAGCTCCATCGCAGTCTTTAACACTGGTAGCATGCCGCGACAGCGTGGACGTGAACCGTATGTGCAGTTGACGGACTTTGAGCGAGGGCGTATAGTGGGCATGCGGGAGGCCGGGTGGACGTACCGCCGAATTGCTCAACACGTGGGGCGTGAGGTCTCCACAGTACATCGATGTTGTCGCCAGTGGTCGGCGGAAGGTGCACGTGCCCGTCGACCTGGGACCGGACCGCAGCGACGCACGGATGCACGCCAAGACCGTAGGATCCTACGCAGTGCCGTAGGGGACCGCACCGCCACTTCCCAGCAAATTAGGGACACTGTTGCTCCTGGGGTATCGGCGAGGACCATTCGCAACCGTCTCCATGAAGCTGGGCTACGGTCCCGCACACCGTTAGGCCGTCTTCCGCTCACGCCCCAACATCGTGCAGCCCGCCTCCAGCGGTGTCGCGACAGGCGTGAATGGAGGGACGAATGGAGACGTGTCGTCTTCAGCGATGAGAGTCGCTTCTGCCTTGGTGCCAATGATGGTCGTATGCGTGTTTGGCGCCGTGCAGGTGAGCGCCACAATCAGGACTGCATACGACCGAGGCACACAGGGCCAACACCCGGCATCATGGTGTGGGGAGCGATCTCCTACACTGGCCGTACACCACTGGTGATCGTCGAGGGGACACTGAATAGTGCACGGTACATCCAAACCGTCATCGAACCCATCGTTCTACCATTCCTAGACCGGCAAGGGAACTTGCTGTTCCAACAGGACAATGCACGTCCGCATGTATCCCGTGCCACCCAACGTGCTCTAGAAGGTGTAAGTCAACTACCCTGGCCAGCAAGATCTCCGGATCTGTCCCCCATTGAGCATGTTCGGGACTGGATGAAGCGTCGTCTCACGCGGTCTGCACGTCCAGCACGAACGCTGGTCCAACTGAGGCGCCAGGTGGAAATGGCATGGCAAGCCGTTCCACAGGACTACATCCAGCATCTCTACGATCGTCTCCATGGGAGAATAGCAGCCTGCATTGCTGCGAAAGGTGGATATACACTGTACTAGTGCCGACATTGTGCATGCTCTGTTGCCTGTGTCTATGTGCCTGTGGTTCTGTCAGTGTGATCATGTGATGTATCTGACCCCAGGAATGTGTCAATAAAGTTTCCCCTTCCTGGGACAATGAATTCACGGTGTTGTTATTTCAATTTCCAGGAGTGTATGTTTGAAATTCATATTATCCTGTTTGAAAGCAGTAATAAGGTTTGCATTATCTCTTATCAGTTGCTTTGGGATCCTTGAACATGTCTGGCTTGGATAAAAGATATCAAGTCCTCTATGGTGAGAAACAGAAGTATTTGTGTATTTGATCCTGATTTTCCACTATGAAATCGTCGAATACGAGTACAGTGATCGATTTTACTTTTATAGATGGTGGGACCGCCTCACTTTGGGTGGAAGTCTTATATGTAATTCTACTAGCATCTGAAAGTGTTTCCTGAAGTAGCTAGTACTGAAACAGTGTATTTGAAAATATATATACATTCTCGAAACGAACACCATCTGGATGCGTTAGCAGGGACATTAAGGCGTTCGTTTTCCCACAAGACGATGGACTGCAGTAACGGATCTAATGTTACTGGGCAGTGATGTTTCATTCTTCTTATTCTGTTTTTCCAAATCATTTCCAGACCAATTAGTTACAATGAAATTCTCGCGGAGAGGATGCTTTTCCCATCTGTTCATGTTCAATACTATATACCTACATCATACAAGGGATTTTACAGGATAAAATAAGGACATAGTTGTCATACATATGCTTCATCTATTTCTACAGATAGCTGAGAATATACACATACTCAGATAAGATCTCAATTGTATGCGTACATTAAGTGTTGTGAATTCATACATAGTGACGTGCAACATCCATCTAAATACTGAGCTATATCTTCTTCCGTAAGATTCGGAGTTGCCACAGAAGTTCCTGTTAACTGGCCCATAATGTTTCGTAGAAGCTGGAAACGTAAGGCTGCCACCTCAATCTCTAGCCGAGTGCGTGCTGCATGACAAAACTTCTGTACATTAATTTCTTGGAAGTTTGTTCCTGCATATAAGTCGATCCCGTTTCATTGAAAAATTTATTGTTCGTTGGAAGCCACCGGCATTGATCTTGCAATCACGGAGTGTGACTGTAGATGTTGTTTGAGTATTTCAAGTAAATGTGCCTGCAATGGCTATTGAGTTTGTCATGCAGCCTGTGCCACTCTATAGGAGTTAACATTACTTTAGTACCATAATAATGGTGATTTTCAAAGACCACTGCTAAGTTGAATTCACGATCAGAGAGCATTCCAACGCTAACGCGTTTACATCTGCTTGAATTTAGGGTGAAAGACATATTGAAAGTGGATATGTACTCCTGCTGAGACACTTTCGTAAGAGGGTACTCCACAACATCATCTGGAAATAGGAAAATAAAACGAGTTAAACCACAGACCCACAGTACGTTACATCAGTATGTGTATGCAAGAACATTGACGGCGGGTATCGTGTACTGAACCGGGGACCTAGAAACGACGGAGAGGCTTCGCCCCGCCGTAGCCCTCAGTGGTTGACAACCCCACAACAGGCCACAGCAGTCCACCCCACCCAACCGCCGCCCCACACCGAACCCAGGGTTACTGTGCGGTTCGGCCCCCAGTAGACCCCCCCCCCTCCCGCCTCCTCGAGAACGTCTCATACCAGACGAGTGTAACCCCTAATGTTTGTGTGGTAGAGTAATTATGGTGTACGCGTATGTGGAGACAGTGTTTGCGCAGCAATCGCCGACATAGTGTAAGTGAGGCGGAATAAGGGAAACCAGCCTGCATTCGCCGAGGCAGATGGAAAGCCGCCTTAAAAACCATCCACAGACTGTCCGGCACACCGGACCTCTACACTAATCCGCCGGGCGGATTCGTGCTGGGCACCGGCACGCCTTCCCACATTGAAGGTACTTACATGATGTAAGTTTAAGATGGAGCCTGGCGTTTCGTGATGGTAATCTTACCTCGCCGATTGCACATGGCAAACTGAAATCATTACTTATCGATGGTATATATATTTATTTCGGAACGCAATGTTGGTAACTCCATGAAAAGTGTGAGTGATCGATGTATTGGAGCTGTATGTAAGACGCAGGGACATGAAGTTAAAATCTTTGCGAGGAATAACATTGTGCCTATGTCTTGAATAGACATGTTACCACGACTCTGTGTGGAATCTACGACTAAACCAGTTGCGTTACACCGATCACACGACTTAAATCATGCTAATGTGGTGTTCTTAGTTAGTTCACATAATTACACTAGAGTCAGAAATTTAAATTGTTTTATCCAGCTTCCCATCACTTATTGGTGTGGCGTGATCCCAGTCAGTTCAATCACAGACAACCGCTTTTAGCGCACTATTGGTTTAATCTTGACAATGAACGATGAAACTTGGTCCTTTGCATTGACTTTGGCGCACCATGACTATTTAAAAAGTAAAAAAACCTGTGAGTACCCAGCTCTCACTGATATATTGTGCTTTGTGGTAGGACACAGCGATTTTTAAAGCCATTGTAATTCTTTAATGCTTCAACTTCTTTAACAGATCACCTGAAGATCCATCTCCACTGATGCGAAGCTGGTTGTGAAGTTAATAAAAGTGTCTTTACACCCAGGGCGGGAGATTTTGTTCGTCACGTGCATTTTTTGCTGCGGTTGCCCGACCTCTAAAATAATACGGTAAAGCTGCCCATTCACAAGCCGGCGAACAACCCCCCCCCCCCCCCCCCCCCCCACTGAGCGGGTCACCGATCCATCTGACCAGCCGGCACGGTAGCTCAGCGTGTTCGGTCAGAGGGTAGCGTGCCCTCTGTAATAAAAAAAAAACTGAGTTAACAGATCAACAACGAACTTAAATGGATGTCTTACGACGTCCGCCCCGAGCAGATGCAACGAACTAATGCGAACAAAATGAAAATAAAAAAAAAAAAAAAAAGAGAAAGAAAGAAAGATTGCAAGCGCACACAGCGACTGCGTAGCATCTAAGTGCCCTGTCGCCTGACAGTTTTCGCCATGCCAAACCAGAAGGAAAAAGGACTGAATGTGGATGGAAGATATGTGGTGGCTAGCAGGTAGCAGTGCGCCGGTAGAGGTGATGCACCCAGACCCTACACTCAAAACGCTATAAAATCGTATACCACAAATATGAACGTGTCGGGGCAGACGAGTTCGGCAGAGGTGGTTGGCCGAGTGGTCGGCCCGTGAATAGGCAGCTTAGCGCCACGTACCACGTCAGTCACGTCGGGCGGCAAGCCCTCAGTGAGTGCAGGTAGCAGCTAGCGGCACTGGCTGAGCGACGCTAACGCTCCAGCATGGGTAGCGGCTCCTGCATGAAGCATTCATTCGCCTAGGAGCTGCCGGCTAGAGCGGTGACGGCTGCTCCGGTGACTTGTAGCGCTAGTCAGAAGTGTACAAATTCTCCTTCCAGCCTGCCGGCCCCTGTCTCCGCCGCAACCATTTAAGCAGCTCAACCTGCCGCAACGGAGACGCGTGAGTACAGGTGTACTGAAGCACAGTGATTAAAGCAGGCCAGCCTGGCAAGCTTCATTGGACCCGTTTAGACTGCTGCACCCAACAACAGGTTGTGCTGTTAGTCCACCGTGACTACAGGGTAGCCAGGTATATATTTGCGTACGTAGTTTCACTGCTGCTCATTTACACTGAAGAGCCAAAGAAATTGGTACATCTTCCTAATATCGTGTGGGGCTCCCGCGGGCACGCAGAAGTGCTGCAACACGACGTGACATGGATTCTACTAATGTCTGAAGTAGCACTGGAGGGAACTGACACCATGAATCCTGCAGTGCTGTCCATAAATCCGTAAGAGTACGACGGGATGGAGATCTCTTCTGAACAGCACGTTGCAAGGCATCCCAAATATGCTCAGTAATGTTCATGAGTGGGCCCAGGAAATGACCTGGGGGGGGGGGGGGGTGTCTCTGCAGACATCATGAGACTCTAGCATAAAATGGGGGTGATACGCGATTACAAGAACTCAGCAAGAGAGTTCTCACAGCCTCTGTCACCTCAATTCTCCAACTCCCTACCTACACGTGGTGCCCCTCTTAAGCCGAGCAACTCAGCGGAAGGTTGGGTAACCAACCCCAGCGGGAAACCGAGTCGGTGAGCAGATAGGAGTTGGAGGACAGTGGAAGGCAACGGGAAACCACCACTGAACTATCCCAAGAAAACCCCATGGCTTCGCTCAGCTCAAAATGTTCCGGAGTTTCAAGTTCCCCGATCGGATCTCCGGGGGGAACCAGGTTGAGAGGAGCTTCACGAAGAGTAAGATGGTGCAAGGAGAAGCACTGCATAGGAACATGGAATGTAAGATCCATGTATCAAGGGAAACTAGACATAGTGAAAAGAGAAATGGAGAAAATTAACATCGACATATTGGGAATAAGTGAAATGAGGTGGACTGGCATGGGAGAATTTGCTTCGGATGGCCATATGGTGTATTATTCTGGGCACGATAACAACAGAAGTAATGGAGTAGCCTTCATAGTTAGTGATAAAGTGAGAAAAGCTGTAATGGGATGCAAATATAAAAATGATAGAATGATGTCCATCAGACTTCAAGGTCAGCCCCTCAACATCACAGTAATTCAAGTTTATGCACCAACAACCGATGCTGAAAAGGAAATTATTGACCAGTTCTATGGAGATTTACAAGAATTACTACTGTCAACACCAAAAAAAGGATATCATCTTCATAGTTGGAGATTGGAATGCAAAAGTGGGAAATGAAGCTGTAGAAGGTATAACAGGGAAATATGGTCTTAGTACGAGAAATGAGGCTGGACAGAGACTCCTAGAATTCTGCCAAGAAAATTCATTGATAATTACTAATACACTGTTTCAACTACCAAAACGACGCCTATATACCTGGACTTCGCCATATGGCCAACACCGGAACCAAATTGATTACATACTTTGTAATCAGAGGTTGAAGAGCGCGGTTCAGTCAGCTACAACAAGACCTGGGGCTGACTGCGTATCAGATCATGAGCTCCTGATTGCAAAATTTCGGCTGAAACTTCAGAATGTAGCAAAAAGTATCCCAACTTGCAGATACGACCTTAACTCTATACCCTCCGACTATGCTGTAGAGGTACAAAACAGATTTAATGTATTACAGCTGGAGGACAAAAGCTCGCAAGAGATGTGGACAGAAGTAGCTAATACTGTCAAGGAGGCCGCAGAGAAACACATTCCCAAGAAAAGGAACAGTAAGAAGGCTAGATGGCTATCAGTTGAGGCACTGCAAGTTGCAGAAGAACGAAGGAAAGCAAAAATCAAGGGAGATAGATCAGCTATGTTTGAATTAAATAAAGATTTTCAGAAATTAGCTAGAAGAGATAAAAAAAATATTCTTTAATGAACAGTGCAAGGAAGTTGAAGATAGTAGCGGAATGGGGAAGACAAGAGATCTTTATAAGAAAATTAGAGAAATTAAAGGAAAATTCCAGGCAAAAATTGGAATGATAAAAGATAGAAACGGGAAAGATCTGAGTGAAGCAGAGGATGTTAAGGAAAGATGGGCAGAATATGTAGAAGACCTATACAAGAAAGAACTGCATCATGACAGGGCTCCTACTGCTGATGTTAATGTTAATTTAGAACTAGAGCCAGATATTTTGGAGAGCGAAATCCAGTGGGCCCTTGAAAATATGGCTGATAACAAAACTAGTGGACATGATGAAATACCAGCAGAATTGTTTAAAGTCACTGGAAAGGATGCAGTGAAAGTGCTGCACTCAATATGTCAAAAAATATGGATCACGCAGCAGTGGCCAGAAGACTGGAAAAGATCAGTATTCATCCCCATTCCAAAGAAGAGAAGTTCTGAAGAATGCTCAGATTACCATACAATCGCACTTATTTCACATGCTAGCAAAGTTATGTTGAAAATCTTACAAAATAGACTTCGCCAATATCTAGATCGAGAGCTACTAGAAGAACAAGCTGGATTTAGGAAAGGAAGAGGAACTAGAGATCAAATTGCTAACATTCGGTGGATTATGGAAAAAGCGAGAGAATTCCAGAAAGATGTGTACCTCTGCTTTATTGACTACGCCAAAGCCTTTGACTGCGTCGATCACAACAAATTATGGAACGTACTGAAAAACATGGGTGTACCAGATCACCTCATTCATCTGATACGGAGTTTATACCTTGACCAAGAAGCCACGGTGAGAACTATGTATGGAACAACGAAATGGATAAAGATTCAGAAAGGGGTCCGGCAAGGCTGCATACTGTCACCGTACTTATTCAATCTGTATGCAGAACATGTTATGAGGAATGCGAGGCTAGATGAAGGAGAAACAGGAATTAAAATAGCTGGAATAAATGTAAACAACCTCAGGTACGCGGATGATACGATCCTGTTGGCAGGAAGTGAAGAAGAATTGAGAACACTCTTACTGAAGGTGAAAGACGAAAGTGAAATGGCCGGTCTTATGCTGAATGTGAAGAAAACGAAAATTATGACAACTACACCTACCAATTCATGGGATATAGCAGGAGAAACCATGGAGGTAGTGACCACATTCAGTTATCTCGGTTCCCAGATCTCTGCTGATGGCGACTGCAGCCATGAAATCCGGAGACGCCTGTTGCTCGGTAGACAGGCGATGTCAAACCTCGACAAGGTTATAAGGTCCAGAGATATAACACTAGCAACAAAGATCCGTATTGTGAGGGCTATGGTCTTTCCAGTTGTGATGTATGGATGTGAGACCTGGACCATTAGAAAGGCTGAACGGCGAAGAATTGACTCCTTCGAATTGTGGTGTTGGAGGAAACTTCTTAGAGTTCCATGGACTGCAAAGAGAACCAACAGATCAATATTGGAGCAAAGTAAACCAGATTTCTTCCTGGAAGGTCTAATGTTAAAACAAAAGCTGACCTACTTTGGACACACAATGCGAAGGCATGCCTCGCTGGAAAAAACATTAATGCTGGGGAAGATTGAAGGAACTAGAAGAAGAGGACGTCAGAGGATGAGATGGATTGATGGCATCACAGAAGCAATGTGTTCCAACCTGGAAGGTCTACGGGAGAAAGTGCAAGACAGGAAAAAGTGGCGTGATTTGGTTCATGGGGTTACGAAGAGTCGGAACCGACTAAACGAATAGAGAGAGAGAGAGAGAGAGAGAGAATGTTCATGAGTGTGGAGTTTGGTGACCAGCGGAAGTGTTAAACTCAAAAGAGTGTTCCTGGAGCCATTCTGTAGAAATTCTGAACGTGTGGATTGTCGCATTGTACTGCTGGAATTGCCCAAGTCCGTCTGAATGCACAATGGACATGAATGGATGCAGGTGATCAGAGAGGAATCTTACGTACGTGTCACCTGTCAGAGACCGCTCCGGTCGCAGGTTCGAATCCTGCCTCGGGCATGGATGTGTGTGATGTCCTTAGGTTACTTAGGTTAATTAGTTCTAAGTTCTAGGCGACTGATGACCTCAGAAGTTAAGTCGCATAGTGCTCAGAGCCATTTGAACCATTTGAACCATTTCACCTGTCAGAGTCGTATTAAAACGTATCAGGGGTCCCATATCACTCCAATTACTCACGCCCCACACCATTACAGAGCGTCCAGCAGCTTGAACAGCCCCTGCTGACATGCAGTGCCCACAGATTCAAATGGCTCTGAGCACTATGGGACTTAACATCTTAGGTCATCAGTCCCCTAGAACCTAGAACTACTTAAACCTAACTAACCTAAAGACATCACACACATCCATGCCCGAGGCAAGATTCGAACCTGCGACCGTAGCAGTCCCGCGGGTCCGGACTGTAGCGCCCAGAACCGCACGGCCACAGCGGCCGGCGCCCACAGATTCATGAGGTTGTTCAAAATGGCTCTGAGCACTATGGGACTTAACTTCTGAGATCATCAGTCCCCTAGAACTTAGAAATACTTAAACCCAACTAACCTAGAACCGCTCGGCCACTCCGGCCGGCATGAGGTTGTCTCCATACCCGTACACGTCCATCCGCTCGATACAATCTGAAACGAGACTCATATGGCAATCCAACATGTTGCCAGTCATCAACGGTCCAATGTCGGTGTTGACAGGCACAGGAGAAGCGTAAATCTTTGTGTTGTGCAGCCCTTAAGGGTACACGAGTGGGCCTTCGGCTCCGAAAGCCCATATCGATGATGTTTCGTTGAATTGTTCGCTCACTGACACTTGCTGATGGCCAAGCATTGAAATCTGCAGCAATTTGCGGAAGAGTTGCACTTATGTCACATTGAACGAATCTCCTCAATCGTCGTTGGTCCCGTTCTTGCAGGATCTTTCTCCGGCCACAGTGATGTCGGAGATTTGATGTGTTACCGGATTCCTGATATTCATTGTGCACTCTTGAAATGGTCGAACGGGAAAATCCGCACTTCGTCGCTACCTCGGAGATGCTGTCCCACATCGCTCGTGCGTCAACTACAGCCCTACGTTCAAACTCACTTAAATCTTGATAACCCGCCAGCGTAGCAGCAGTAACCGATCTATCAACTACGCCAGACGATTGCTGTATTATATAGGTGTAACCGACGGCAGCGCCGTCTTCTGCATGTATTTGAATACGTATGCCTATACTAGTTTCTTTGGCGCTTCCGTCATAATAACGGTGGGAGTAGCAGAATGAACAAACCAAACTTAAAGGAGAACGAGGAGAAGTTACCAATTCCCGAATGTATACCAGTCACGAAACAGAGCTCAAGTCCAGCATGGGAAATCTTTTCGAGTGTTTATGAGGCAGCTTCAAATAAATCAGTAGGCATCTCACAATGAAATTTCTTTAAGAAGTTACTAAACACTAATTCGGGAACTTCAAGCGTGTTACATGTTTTTAAATTTTAGCAGCAGTTTCCTCCCTCCATAAACGTTTTGACCAGGGAAAAAGTGGCTGACAACTGAGTAACAATGCTTGCTAAGGCGTTGAGGCCATTTAGTAGTACGTATATAGGACCTCTAAATTAAAGATAAACATTGATTGAAATGGGGGAAAAATATGGCTAAATGGATATTAAAAACCACATCCTAGTGGTTTGTAACGTACTGAAAAAAAAGCTTTGTATGAAAGAAAAGCTTCTTCTTTCAGACATGTACGAGGGCAGTTCAATAAGTAATGCAACACTTTTTTTTCTGAAACAGGGGTTGTTTTATTCAGCATTGAAATACACCAGGTTATTCCCCAATCTTTTGGCTACACAACACTATTTTTCAACGTAATCTCCATTCAATGCTACGGCCTTACGCCACCTTGAAATGAGGGCCTGTATGCCTGCACGGTACCATTCCACTGGTCGATGTCGAAGCCAACGTCGTACTGCATCAATAACTTCTTCATCATCCGCGTAGTGCGTCCCACGAATTGCGTCCTTCATTGGGCCAAACATATGGAAATCCGACGGTGCGAGATCGGGGCTGTAGGGTGCATGAGGAAGAACAGTCCACTGAAGTTTTGTGAGCTCCTCTCGGGTGCGAAGACTTGTGTGAGGTCTTGCGTTGTCATGAAGAAGGAGAAGTTCGTTCTGATTTTTGTGCCTACGAACACGCTGAAGTCGTTTCTTCAATTTCTGAAGAGTAGCACAATACACTTCAGAGTTGATCGTTTGACCATTGGGAAGGACATCGAACAGAATAACCCCTTCAGTGTCCCAGAAGACTGTAACCATGACTTTACCGGCTGAGGGTATGGCTTTAAACTTTTCTTGGTAGGGGAGTGGGTGTGGCGCCACTCCATTGATTGCCGTTTTGTTTCAGGTTCGAAGTGATGAACCCATGTTTCATCGCCTGTAACAATCTTTGACAAGAAATTGTCACCCTCAGCCACATGACGAGCAAGCAATTCCGCACAGATGGTTCTCCTTTGCTCTTTATGGTGTTCGATTAGACAACGAGGGACCCAGCGGGAACAAACCTTTGAATATCCCAACTGGTGAACAATTGTGACAGCACTACCAACAGAGATGTCAAGTTGAGCACTGAGTTGTTTGATGGTGATCCGTCGATCATCTCGAACGAGTGTGTTCGCACGCTCCGCCATTGCAGGAGTCACAGCTGTGCACGGCCGGCCCGCACGCGGGAGATCAGACAGTCTTGCTTGACCTTGCGGCGATGATGACACACGCTTTGCCCAACGACTCAACGTGCTTTTGTCCACTGCCAGATCACCGTAGACATTCTGCAAGCGCCTATGAATATCTGAGATGCCCTGGTTTTCCGCCAAAAGAAACTCGATCACTGCCCGTTGTTTGCAACGCACATCCGTTACAGACGCCATTTTAACAGCTCCGTACAGGGCTGCCACCTGTCGGAAGTCAATGAAACTATACGAGACGAAGCGGGAATGTTTGAAAATATTCCACAAGAAATTTCCGGTTTTTTCAACCAAAATTGGCCGAGAAAAAAAATGTGTTGCATTACTTATTGAACTGCCCTCGTACGTTGTAGACTAATATAGTGAGAAAAATAAACTTCGCGTTTTCTACGATGCATTTGGTGAATTTAGAATCAACTATTTTGGTTAGAATGAATTCAGTGGACCTGCAATAAACATTCTGGAAAAAGTAATTAAAATTGGTATAACATATTTGAAACACACTAATGCTACAGAAACCAGACTTCCAAGATCTTACTTTAGTCGGTTTTGCAGTATTATAGACATCTTCAGGCTCATAAGTCAAAGGATCTCGACTTTCGGAGATGGTTCTGCTGACTGAGGAAAACGTGTATTAGAAGCGACTTGATGTTGGTTCCAATTGAGAATAGCCAGATCTAATCGAACGAGGGTGAAGTTGGACAGAAAACCTTTCATATCGAAATAAGTAAATAAGTCTGAAATATACCGAAAATGAAAAAGGGAGCCGGCCGCGGTGGTCTCGCGGTTCTAGGCGCGCAGTCCCGAACCGTGCGACCGCTACGGTCGCAGGTTCGAATCCTGCCTCGGGCATGGATGTGTGTGATGTCCTTAGGTTAGTTAGGTTTAAGTAGTTCTAAGTTCTAGGGGACTAATGACCTGAGAAGTTGAGTCCCATAGTGCTCAGAGCCATTTGAACCATTTGAAAAAAAGACAAATAAAATCCGCCATTTTCTCGCCTACAATGACTAAAATGAATATGTAGTTCATTGAGTCTCGTCTTGTGATATTCGGGTAAAAATAAGACTTTTCATCAACATCTGAACCGTACTCATATCACTGCTATGAAAGCTTACAAAGTAAATCACTATGTAGCGTAGCGCAGCAGGAAGACGAGCAGACAAGCAAGGCTACTGTAGCGCGCTCGGGTTGGGCACAGCTTGGCTTGGATGGGAATAGAGCAGCCTGCCCATTCTGCTGATAATGTATGGCAGCTTGCCTGCCTGGCTAACAGGCAAGCATGGGCAGCTTAAAAGCGGAATGTGTAAACCTTTGGCGCTAGCAGCCATGTATCCGGCGGCGGCCCGGGCAGGGCGGTCTCGTGCTCCCCGCTCGTTACAGAGCGGCGCGGATAGTGGGGGCGACCTGTACCCTCCCATTTAAATAAAGACGCAAGTGGAGACATCCAAACATAGAGTTAGCAGTGACCAGACACTTCTCACTGAGTAGTAGCTTGGAGGGAAAAACACCTCAGGTAGGTCAGCAGGCAGGCCTGGGCCTACACAAAACATCCGTTACCTCAGGCGTCATAGAGCCCGTACTGCAGAACTCGGGTCGTAGAACCAGTTCCAGTAAGCCCAGAGCTGAATTCTTCATGTTATAAATAGCCCCACAGGTCTGAGCTGAAGTGTGACGTCACAGTGTCAGTGCCAGTATTCCAGATGTGAGGCAGTATACCTGGATTCTACACTCTTAAAAATGGCCCAACAGGTCTGAATTGAATTGTGGTTCCATAGAGCCTGTCCCAGTATTCCAGTTCAGCCAGCATGGCAATGCACCATTTGAATTTCCCACCAACTTACACTTAGGACAACCGCTCTGCTTCCACAGGAAACACACTAGTGCAACTGGGCTATTTTTCTGATTTCCAGCCAATTTTAAATTTTGCGCCAAAATTTGAATCCCCACCCTTTTATACATAGAACAATTGGCCTTTGTTAGAGGGGGAGGCGGTGGGGAAAACTTATGACTCATCGGTAACGTCATCGGTGACACATTTTGCTCTCGTTGTCTCCTCTAGTAACGCGTCTCTCCTTTTAACGTATGTAGGTATATCAGTCCTGTATTTCGTAAGACACTCCATAATTCCGTCACAGTCGATTCATATGTGTCGAATTCAATGGTAAGGTGAGTTTTTTTTCTCCTAATCACCCCAAATTATTCGTAATGCTTGCGTCCTGACTATTGAACCAATACTGCTGCACATTAAAATTGCAACACCATAAACATGACATGTAACCAGTCCCAGTTTGGCGTGAAATGTACTATCATTAGCATTTCAAAGCAACTGAAGTAAGTAGGTAGGGGTGGCGCCACCCACATTGTGTCTATAGGGCAAGAGTACATAGTAGGTTTCTTGTTTAGAAATCACATTTGAATGTTGGTTGTTTTTGAGAAGATAATGTTACACCTCGTGGCAGAAGGAGAAATGCCTACCAGGACATGTCGAAAAACTTGACAGTTGGACAGGATTGCGATCCATGGAGACTGTGATTTACCGTTGCGCGATCCTACTGATCCCACTTATCGGAATCCCACGACTGTCATGCGAATATGAATCTACGGGTTCAGAAGGACCATACTCAATACCTTGCAGTATAACAGCGGCCCCGTGCAAGGGCTCTCGACGAATGGCAACTTGTAAGTAGCCGTAAAAAAGTTCCAGTTATGACGAAACTAAAAATCTGTGAAATACTGTCCATTACATCATTTTCTTGAAAGAAAATTACCTGACCACACCACATTTTTCCTTTCCCTGAGGGCTAGGGGAGGACCAGGACGACCTTGATCCCGTGCAAGCAGCGCCAGAGAGGACAGACATATTGTTTCCTCACCTGTGTGAGGTCGTACAGCCACGTCACTTACTTTAAGTCAGCAAACTGATTTGTCGGTTGCAAAACAAGTGTCCCTCCGGACAGTGAAACGGCGTATGGAGCACCACGGACTGTCAGAATGGTGACCATAGTTGCGGTTTCCTTTGATGCGGTAACTGAGAGACATGGGTCATTAGAGTTGTATCTAATGGCAATGTTGGACGCAGGAGTGGCACCACGTCCTTCCGCTTCTGTGCACAGAATCTCAGTTAACGTATCTATGTGTGGTGCCTCTGAGGAAACCGAACTTTTCCAAACTGTATTCATCGTAGTAACACGGGCCCAGCACATGGCATTATGGTATGGAATCCTGTTACATCTCTAAGCTGGTCATGTCATTTTGATTTTTGTAACTTATCGATGTGCACGTCAGAAAGAGAGCAAGCTGTGTTGCTGTTAAACAATCTTTGGTATTGTTGTGGCACAGTATTTGACTCTGCACAGTCTGATACACTCTTAGTTGAATGTGGTAGGTGATGGACGTATTCAGTAGTGCCATGTTGACTTGTGATTGTATTTGTTAGATGAAGAAAGATATACTGTAAATGATAGCAAGGATGAATATGAGGTAATATTGGAAGGCGAAAAGAATATACATTTTGAATAACGTTATTATTTCTGAAGAAAAGAAGTTTCAGGTAAAACTGCACCACTGCGCAGCTAATTTTTTAGGATAATTATAGTCAGCTAGTTAACTTGCTCAGAGCTGAGAGAAAGACCACCCCACTTCCCTAACCATACATTAAGATATCAACTGATTAAGCTGCTTGGTTTTTATAGAAATTTTCTGTGAACAATGTGCCCCTTTCAAATCATTGTTCACTTTGCTAACCATAGTATTGTTCACACCATTGTTATGTGCGAAGATCACGCGAAATTTTACTCTGACTTTTTGAATACATATTTCAGTCTAAAATCGTTGTCTTGGAATATCATTTCACATGAAAGTTACTCTTCCCATCCCACTGCTTAAAGAAGGTTTATCATTATGCAATACCTCTTTGCACCATGTAGTATGCAACAGCTTGAATATTTATTTAGAAGTCTAGCTTAGCAGTTGTTTGCTATCGTGCTTTCGAGAAATCTGCAACATTATTGACAAGATGCGAGGTAAGTGGAAATTTTTATTATGGGTAGATCATTGTTTTACTTCAGTTGCGCATTGAATATAAAGACAAGTTGTATCCAGACCGGTTACAGTTCTTTTCTAATAAGGTTCTGTTTAGCCAAAGGTTTGCATACGAGTTTAAGTTGGAGAACAATTTGTGGGTACATAGTTTTGGTAGTACGTACAATTTTTTTTTTTTTTAGAATGGGAGGTGAGTTTGGCCTAAATTTCGCACAGAAACTTATATTGGGAAGGATACACATGATCACCTCTGGTTCGCAAAGTCGGTGATCTGGACAGCAGCGATGTATTTCTGACGTGTCAAGGTCGACGTACATGCCCTATTTTCGAGGTCTTCATGACGTTAATTTTCAACAAGGTTACACAACTGTGCATGTTGCCTGTGTTGTCCTGTCCTACTTCGATACAAGAGGCGTTCGACCGTTGCCCTGGCCAGCACATTCTCCAGATTTCCTACCTGGGTCTGTCATTCCAAGCTCAGCTGAGATAGTAATTACTGCTGTCAGAGTTGGCAGCTCTGTGTTCTAAATTTCTTACCGTGTATACCCGCAAATCACCAGCAAAACTTTCATCATTTATTCTTTCTACTATACTGTATTCGCACTATGATCAACATTTCGTCATCTGCTATCCGTGATGGTGTTGCGATTTTAATGACCAGTAGTGACCAGTAGTTTGACACCGTCCCGCATTGCCGTTTAATGAAAAAAATACGAGCTTACGGAGTATCGGAGCAGACTTGCGTTTGGAGTGAAGACTTTCTTGCAGATAGAACTCAACACGTCGCTCTTAACGGAACAAAATCTACACATGTAAAGGCAATATCCGGAGTACCACGGGGAAGTGTGATAGGACCGTTGCTGTTTACAATATATATAAATGATCTAGTAGAAAGAGCCGGATGCGGTTGTCTACACCAAAGTAGAAACGCCAGAAGATAGTAAGTACTGGCAGAACGACCTGCAGAGAATTGATGATTGGTGCAGGCTCTGGCAGCTGATTCTGTACATAAAGAAATGTAACATGTTGCGCATACGTAGGAAAAGAATTCCACTAATGTACAGATACACTATTGATGACAAACAGCTGGAGACAACGTCTGCCATAAAATATCTAGGCATGACTATCCAGAGCGACCTTAAGTGGAATGACCGCCGGCCGAAGTGGCCGTGCGGTTAAAGGCGCTGCAGTCTGGAACCGCAAGACCGCTACGGTCGCAGGTTCGAATCCTGCCTCGGGCATGGATGTTTGTGATGTTCTTAGGTTAGTTAGGTTTAACTAGTTCTAAGTTCTAGGGGACTAATGACCTCAGCAGTTGAGTCCCATAGTGCTCAGAGCCATTTGAACCATTTGGAATGACCATATAAAACAGATAGTGGGAAAAGTAGGCACTAGACTCAGATTCAACGGAAGAATTTTAAAGAAATGTAACTCATCCACGAAAGAAGTGGCTTACAAGGCTCTTGTTCACCCGATTCTTGAGTATTCTTCATCTATCTGGGATCCTTATCAGGTAGGCCGGATAGAGGAGATAGAGAAGATCCAACGAAGAGGGGCGCGTTTCGTCACGGGATCGTTTAGCTGGCGATAGAGTGTTACGGAGATGCTAAACAAACTCCACTGGCAGACATTGCAAGAGAGGCGTTGTGCATCACGGAGAGATTTACTACTGAAATTTCTGGACAGCACTTTTCAGGAGGAATCGGACAACATATTACTTCCCCCCACATATATCTCACGTATTGACCACGAGGAGAAAATTCGAAAAATTAGAGCCAATACAGAGGCTGACCGACAATCATTCTTCCCACGTACTATTCGCGAGTGGAAGAGGGTTGGAGGGATCAGATAGTGGTACCGAAAATACCCTCCGCCACACACCATTAGGTGGCTTGCGGAGTATGATGTAGATGTAGATGTGTATATACGCCACAACGCTTATCTCGAATATTAAGAGAGTCTTTGCTTATGTCATCATTTCACTTAAGATTTGTACAGCTGCTTATTGGTATCTACAAAACTTTCCTTAAAACGACCTATCTCATAAGTTCCTAGAAAATGCTGGGGTTATCAACCTCTCAAGGTCCGAGTCTAATAAAAGATACTGTCTCTCCGTGATATTAAAGTGAAATTACACTCTTAAACTCCTTTGGAAGCTTCTTGAACGCCTAATTCCGTAATCGCTACAAGATACCATAGATGCAGTGTTGCCCTAGCCTGGCATGTAGGTCTCTTATGTAAACATGACGAGAAATAGCAGAGTTTAACGTCCCGCCAATAACGAGACCACTGGAAATATGATTACAAGAATAATCTCTGCATTCGCTTGAGTGGTCGACATATACCATGGACATTCTAAACCTGGATTGCCGCACGACAATTTGGTGCAGACGGGCACAAATTTTATAACGCGCGCCAAAAATGTGCATGGTACGAAACATGTTCACACCTTCAAGTGCTAGAATCCCGCTACACAAACGTTTACAGCCAATTATATGAATTACTTCTAATCAGAATATCTTCTGTTCGTGCAATGTCGTGTATTATCTCAAGTATGGGCGATGCTGATCAGGCCGGCCGAAGTGGCCGTGCGGTTAAAGGCGCTGCAGTCTGGAACCGCAAGACCGCTACGGTCGCAGGTTCGAATCCGGCCTCGGGCATGGATGTTTGTGATGTCCTTAGGTTAGTTAGGTTTAACTAGTTCTAAGTTCTAGGGGACTAATGACCTCAGCAGTTGAGTCCCATAGTGCTCAGAGCCATTTGAACCATTTGATGCTGATCAAATAACCGTAGACGAAGGAAGATTGTAGATTAAGGTCTCGTTGAAGTCTATATCGTTAGCGAAGCTTATGCCTTCTATAAGTAACAGTAAGGAGGAAAATCGACCATAGCTCTATTTAAAACAGTCTCCACGCCGGGAGATACAGATAAACAACTTTAAAAAATCAGGGGTTGTACAAAAATATCGAAACACCAAAAATTCAACACATTACTATGCCTAATACGGTGTACGAAACCCATTGGCTTTCAAAACAGCTTCCAGTCGTCTGAGAATGGGTAAATACGCGTCGTGTACTGTTTTCAAGGGAATCTTATACCATTCTTACTGCAAAAATAGAGGTAAGTACAGGTAACAGTGATGGAGGTGAATAGCGATCAAGCACTCTTCTCTCCGAATTATACCACAAAGGCTCAATATCATTACGATCTGGTGACTATGGTGTTCAAAAATGGCTCTAAGCACTATGGGACTTAACATCTAAGGTCATCAGTCCCCTAGACTTAGAACTACTTAAACCTAACGACATCAGACATCACACACATCCATTCCCGAGGCAGAATTCGAACCTGCGACCGTAGCAGCAGCGTGGTTCCGGACTGAAGCGCCTAGAACCACTCGGCCACAGCAGCCGGCTGACTATGGTGGCTACGGGCAATACTTCATCCTCATGCAAAAAAAAAAAAAAAAAAAAAAAAACACCAGGGCTTGGATGATTCGGGCTGTGTGAACAAGCGTCCTGTCTTCTTGGAACACAGCATCACCATTTGGGAACAAACATTGTACGATGGGATGGACCTGATGAACCAAAATGGTCACGTAATCCTTGGCAGTAAAGTGACACGGCAGAGTAACCATGGGCCCATGGAATATCACGATAATGATACCCATATCATTACAGGACCGTCGCCATGTTTCACTCTTGGGACGTAAACTCGGCCATAAGTTGGAACTGTGTGAAACAAGATTCTTCGTGCCAAGTTACATTCATCCATTGCTCCATAGTCCAGGTTTTATGGCTCCGGCAACACGTTTTCCTGTTAGAGCATTTGCATTACTGATTAGTGATCTTGCAATATCAGTTTGCCAGGCAATTTCCAATTTATGGAACTTCCTTCGTATTGTTTTGGTACTGACAGGGTTCGTCAGCGACTTTTTCTGCTGCCATCCTCCTATTTTTCGTCAGAATCCTCTTCAATGACTGTCCGTCACGATCACTTAACTCACGCTTTCCCTGCATGGTGACTTAAGGATGATATTTTTCCGCTTTACATGTATGCGGTATAAATCTTCGCCGGCCGTGGTGGCCGAGCGGTTCTAGTCGCTACAGTCTGGAACCGCGCGACTGCTACGGTAGCAGGTTCGAATCCTGCCTCGGGCATGGATGTGTGTGATGTCCTTAGGTTAGTTAGGTTTAAGTAGTTCTAAGTTCTAGGGGACTTATGACCTCAGAAGTTAAGTCCCATAGTGTTCAGAGCCATTTGAACCATTTTATAAATTTTCGATACCATTCATCTTGCGACACCAAATACTTCGACTCCCACCATACGAGTACCTACAGTTTTCCCACGTTCAAATTCACTTAGCTCTGACATACTGCACTCACAACTACACAGAAGACTGTTGTAACCACGACTGACACTTCCGACGTTTTGAGAGAAATGCAAAGGTGCCGTTCGTTGGCAAATTCAACAACTCAACGTGCAAGCTTGGCTAGCATCAGCGTTTATGTTCAAGCATGCATTTCCCACGATGTTTCCATATTTTTGTCCAACCCCTGTAGGACAGAATGGTCCAGGACTTCAACCTCACTCCTCGTGGACGCGAATCCGTTTTATTACCGACTGCGCCACCTTATTCGGTACATAACTGAATGTAAGTATGTTGTGTGGTCTACAAAGGTAATGGAGAAATATAGAACGAGACTTGCGCGTGGTTAACCGTCTGCCAGTCTGCAAATATCGATCAGGAAGCTTATGATTATACATCTCGTCCCTTGGTCACAAAAATTACTAATTTCGAAACTTATTTCCGGAACGTAGACTTCCAATAAGTTCCACCCGTACTAAAACATTCCTTTGCCAGGATATATGGACTCCGACTACTGATGCAAGATACTGGGAAAGCGCTTTTTATTGCCACTTGAGAGAATTTTTAGATGCGATGTGGCACTATGGTTAGGAAACTAGATTTATGTACAAGGAGAGGGCTATTTAAATCCCCATCTGGCCATAGAGATTTAGGGTCCCCGCTGTTTCCCTAAATCAATTCAAGCAAAAAGCAGAATGTCTACTTCAAAAGAATGAAAGAGGCTTATCTGTTGTCCCATTCTTGCTCATCTGAGCTTCTGATCCGCCCCTAATCACCACTAATGGTCATAATGTCTATATTTATACTGTGTCTGCATGCATACATGTCTGAAGGACGTTATACTGTGAAGAAACAGACACTTTATAAGGCGCGCGGGGTAGCCGTGCGGTTTGAGGCGCCTTGCCACAGTTCACGCGGCTGTCCCCGTCGGAGGTTCGAGTCCTCCCTCGGGCATGGGTGTGTATGTTGTCCTTCGCGTAAGTTAGTTTAAGTTAGATTAAGTAGTGTGTAAGCCTAGGGCCCGATGACCACAGCAGTTTGGTCCCATAGGAACTTACCAGAAATTTACAAAAAAAAATTACAGTTTATAAACACAAACATTGTAACTTTCAATGATGTATCTATGCCTTGACGTGTTAAAATGACAATATAGTATCTGTCTTCCTGTGTGGGAGCCACAAATTGTGCGAGCAAAAGGGCTATGATTACGTGACATACGGAAATTTGGTTCGGACCTGGACGCGTGCTCGGGTAGCGGAAGTGGTTTATGCGTTCGCTCGCGATAAGTGAGAAATCTGGATTCGAGTCACGGTCTGACACAAAAAATATCCCTATGTCACAAACCGCTGACGTCACTGCACGGTTGCAGAATGCGAATCTATTTCACAATGTCTCTCATCACTTCAGTGTCAATGGAATGTGGGTCGTTAATATATATGCATCCTTCTTTTTTCAGTGGATTTGAAGTGGTGTCGCTGGTGGTTCTCTATTGCCTACGTCTAAATAACTGCTCTCACGTATCTATCAACTGCCCATCACGTATGTTTTAAAAATTTCCAAAACTCTTACTCCATAAGATACAATGGAGAAATTAAGAAATAAATTGTGAACTGTAACGATTAACCCGTTGATTAAGGAGTTTATCCTCCCACATCTCAGTCCTTTGCCAGGAAAATTACACTGTCGGAAATGTTGTAATAGATACAAGCAAAGCTGGCCCCAAGCAAAGTACACATTACTTTACTTGCAAAATAAAATATGTTAAAACTGACATTTTACAACTTCTGGGTCAAGAAATAAGTGATATGTGGCAACTGTTTGACCAGAAAGAATAAATACAACTCTCGATAAAAGTGACAGAGATACAGTGACATAGAACTGAGGGAAAACGTGGTTACCGTTTCAGTTAGATAGCGTGAGACATAGGAATTTGCTGAATTTTGCAGCTCATAAACTTTCATTATGGTCAGCTTGCTGGGTGTCGTTCTCCACGACTAATCAACGAAGTGGCGCAGTGGTAAGTCATTGGTCTTGTACTCGGGAAGACAGCAGTTCAGATCGCCGTCCCGCCATCCAGCTTTAGGTTTTCCGTGATTTCCCTAAATCGATTAAGGCGAATACCGGGATGATTCCTTTGAAATAGCACGACAGCTTTCCTTCCCAATTCGAGCTCATTCTCTGTCTCTAATCGTCTATGGTATGTTAAACCTTAACCTGAATATTCCTTCCTCATGTTTCGTTCAACACTGGAGGTTTCTACACTCTTAAATAGATCTTCGTCCAGAGTTATTAATGCTGTAGTCGTGTGGAAACAAGGCGGAAAGCCCAGAAAATAACACTGAGCAACGGTCCGTCACACACGCAGTGATGGGACAAGCGACTTGTTTTAACAACCGATTGGCCACTCAATTGCTTTTTCGTTCAGTCGGTTTTTTTTCAGTCGAACGAAACAACCACAGAAAACTAGTCTCAGTAGTCATGTCACCTATTTGAAAGTTTTCACTCACTCTCCAAGTTTGAGTGACTTCACTTGCTATGAGCAACCGACTGACACAAGTCTCTGACAGTTACAGCAGTTATACGAATATTTTCACTCAGTCTCTGGGCTTGAGTGGTTTCACTTAATGTGAAACAACCGACGAGCTGCGGCAGTTACATGAATGTTTTTGTTCTGTCTCCAGGTTTTAGTGGCTTCACTTAATCTGAGACAAATAACTGACACAAGTCTCAGACAGTTACAGCAGTTACATGAATGATTTCACTTAGTATCCGAGTTTGAGTGGTTTCACTTAATGTGAGACAACCGGGTGACACAATTCTGTGACAATTACGGCAGTTAAACGACCATTTTGGCTCAGTTTCTCGGTTTGAGTGGTTACACTTAATGTGAGACAACTGACTGACACAATTGTCTGGTGTTACAGCAGTTATATGACTGTTTTCACTCTGTCTTTGAGTAATTTCATTTACACATTTTTTCTGCCTTTTCAGTTATACGTGAACCATGAATAGGCTTACCAAATTTAGTTAGAAACAAGTAATGTATCTTATTTCAAGGAGAGGTGAATAAAAACGGTATTTCTGAAACTGTAATATTTTCAAATTTTATGTTCAAAAAATGTTCAAATGTGTGTGAAATCTTATGGGACTTAACTGCTAAGGTCATCAGTCCCTAAGCTGCACGCTACTTAACCTAAATTATCCTAAGGACAAACACACACACCCATGCCCGAGGGAGGACTCGAACCTCCGCCGGGACCAGCCGCACAGTCAAATTTTATGTATTTGTTTACTTAAATACACATATTTTGCACTCCTAGCACTACATATGGAATTTGGGTGGGGGGGGGGTTAAAATGTTAGTAACTGGTCCTAGATTGTAAAATTATTTTTAAATAATTGAACAATTGCTTTTTTATTTAAATTCATTGAGGCTCTGGTCTCTCACTTCCTGCTTGTTTGCACCTAACTTTGATAATTCTAGTTTGGTAAATGCTGAGGTGACGTGAACAGAAAGCATGTGAGATAGAATATTTTTAATTGTTTGGTGACTTAATCACTTGCTTCTTACGCATATACTGCTACTTGTCGGAAAAATTTTTTTCATCATTCTTTAACTTTGATTGAATTTGTTTAATTAATATAGTTTAATAATCTGGATCTGATTATGTGTATCACATTGAATTTATCTTGAGGATCACTTTTGATGTAGTAATATGATTTTCTCCATTCTCACATCACGTATTTTTCTGTATTTGACGCAGACGCAAAGTTCACGAAAAAAACAAAGAAAACGGCTGTGATAAATATGAACGAGTAACTGAACTAAAAGCGCTTACTGACACACAATAAAAAGCAAGTATCGGAACAGCAATAATGGTGACAATAAGGAATAACAGAGTACAGTCAACAGTAATGGCTTAACAATGGGAAAACTATCGAATGTTTCCGCTCAGAACTGAATGCACCGGACTGCGTCGACTGTTTCATTTCTTTTGCTACCACCGACTGATTTCACTGGAAATAGGGTGACAATACGTCCAGATTAATCAGGATTGTCCCGTTTTTTGAGGCTCAAAAATTTGTCCCGACTTTTTTTTAAACAAGCAATTTGTACCGATTTTCAAGGATTATTTTCAGACATTTAAAAAGTGGTTAAAATATTTTCTGAGTGTCGATTTTATAAACTATCAATTGAAACTGACATTCCGTACGTTGGTACCCCCTGATAATGTACAGCTTAAGCACTATAACTGTCGCGTACTCTTATTTTCTTTGCTTTTGATTGCCATTGTTGTCAGCACGCAGTATGAGTTTCGTGAAGTGCTAGCACGTCGTGCCGATGCCGAAACGAAAATCAAAGTTTTCGGAAGAGCTTCAGAGGAAATTTCCTTGCTTCACTGCTACAGAAAATGACTGTTCAGCAAAATGTAACGTATGTAACTGTGCTGTATCCGTGTCTCATGGTGGTGCTGCAGATCTCAAGCATCATATGGAATCAGAGAAACACAGGAAGAATCTTCGATCGGCAGGTTCCTCGCAAAAAATGACGAGATATTTTGTTACTTCAAATACATAGGAACAGAAAAACGTAGCTGCAACAGAAGGAACCATTTCATTCCATGTTGTTAAACACCACCAAAGCTATCGTTCTAATGACTGCAGTGTTCAACTAAACAAAAAAAATTTCCTGATTCTAAGATTGCAGAAAATGTTTCGTGTGGAAGAACAAAGTGTGAAGCAATTATCAACAATGTTATAGCTCCGCATTTCCAGAAACAGGTAATAGCTGCTATAAACAGCGCAAAATACTTTTCAATATCTACTGATGCTAGCAACCATGGGCATCAGAAAATTTTTCCTGTGATAGTTCAGTATTTTTCTGTAAGTGAGGGTGGAATGCAGACGAAATTGCTTGATCTTGATGAATTGCAGAACGAAAAGTCCGAAACAATTTCCAATTATCTTTCTCATGTTATACAGTCATTCAGTATCATCTAAAAGTGTGTTGCATTTGGCGCAGACAATACTAACTGTAATTTTGGGTGATTAATGAAGAAAGAGGGTAATAATGTTTTCACACATCTGAAAAAAAAATTACAAAACTCCAACATTGTTGGCATAGGTTGTCCAGCACATGTTGTTCAATACACACTCCAAAGTGCTTGTGATGTTTTACCTGTTGACATTGACTGCATTGTCATGAAGTTGTACAACCATTTTCATATTTATTCTATTCGTGTTGCAGAACTCACTGAATTCTGTGAATTTGTTGGTGTCACTTACAAAAATTTACTTTCCTTTTCCAAAACAAGGTGGCTTTCATTGTTGCCAGCCATGGAAAGGATCTTGAAAATGTATGAACCTTTGAAATCTTACTTTTTCTCACTGTCTAATTCTAAGTACCCTGCAATCTTAAGGAGTTTTTTCAGTGATCCTATAAATGAATGTTATTTACTTTTTGTACATTCACAAATGAGTGTTTTACAACAATCCATTCTCAGCATTGAGAAATAGAATAATTCCATATGTGAAGTATTAGCAGTCTTAAATAAAGCTTTGACAAGTCTAAATTCAAGGAAACATGAATATTTTGTACCACTAAGTGTGAAAAAACTGCTGAATGATTGTGATGACCAGCCTGTTAAGAAATTTGACATAGCAGTATCAACGTTTTATGATGCTTCAGTAGACTATTTATCCTCATGGTTACAGGGAATAGCTGAGTTTTCTGTATTCTCATGGATGATGCTCACAGAACCACCAGGATGGTCAGTAGTTGAAAATACTTTAATGTGGCTAAATGAAAAGGGCATTCTAATAAATGACAGCCTCTTATTTGATGAAATAGTTCATATACAGTCATTTGTATAACAACAAGTGGAAACAGACAGTGAACAATGGAATCAGTTGATGGGACATGAAAAATGGTGTAGGTTTTTCAGATCTTGCCAGTGTAATGAACAGTTCAGAGAATCGCTTAATATAGCGTAGTACTTCTTTTCACTCCCTTCCCACAATGCAAATGTTGAAAGAGTTTTCAGCTTACTATCGTCACAGTGGACAGATGAGAGGAATAGATTTACGGTGAGGAGCGTTAAGTGTATTTTACTAACTTCAGTAAAGACAGTTGCACTGACTTCTATTCATACCTATTAGGCAAACCTGAGTTGCTGAATGAACTTTCATCTTCGAAGAAATATGATTGCAGTGTGGAATCCACAAAACCATAAATTCATTGTGTTCACTAAGAACATTTTTTGTAGTGATTGTTACTGTATGTCTTTCTACATTCTGTGTTACATTTCTTAATAAGTAAATTTCTGAAAACTTGAAATGTATTTCTTTCCAGTCTTTCCATTCTTTGTTTGGTTTTGTACACACACACACACACACACACACACACACACACACAAATATCAGTGAAGGCTATATTTGCAGAGGAAGAAGAAATGTTTGCATTAAAAGTGATATTTAACGAGAAATAAAAATTGTCCCACTTTTTGGCCAAGAAAATGTGTGAAAGTCCCACTTTTGTCCGAAGAAAATATGGTCACCCTAACTGGAAAGAAATTAATAAATAATAACCCTACGGATACGTACAACTGCAATCGATCATTTGGTTCCCCCCCACAGACTGGTTTCACTCAAAAGAATGAATGGTCTAACAGTTGCATAGGGAAACAACCGATTGAATCGACTCTTTTCATTCGGTTGTTCCCGCCACTACATGGAGACGATCGTAGACGTGCTCGTGGCGGGAGGAGGAAGATTGGTACGGTGAGGGGGAGGAAGGGCAGAAGGGTTATGTTCCTGTGCTCTGCGCAACAGGTCTCATCCGCTAGTAGGACGGCCGGCTCTGTATATGAACGCTTGTGCTCCCACCACGCTTGGCCCACTGTCAGCGCCACATCATTCGAATGAGGTGCCTCACACGTTCCCTGAACTTTCACTTTAAATACTCATTAATCTCTTCGAATCCATGTCACTGAGGGGCAAAGTAGTGTTTTCTAGTCAGCGTGACCATGCACCGTATTATACTGCACCGAAACTAAATCGTCCCAAGTATATCAGCGTGAAACACACATTTATCCATATGTAGTGGGTGATCACCTAATTTTTTTGAAAAGTGTACGTGGCTACAGTCCCAGAGCATCGATTCGCTATAGTAGGCCTGTTACCTTCTACAGCTCCATACACTGTCGCAAAAAAAGTACACCCGTGAAAATGTTTAGCACTTCGAATAAAAAGTTAATTTACAATGATATTCCTCCTCGCCATTGATGGTCTTCTCTTGAGCTTCAGGCCTGCCACCTTGTCGTGTTGTACGCAGATGTGACAATCGTTATGGGATACCTCCGAATACCGTGTCGAACATCGTTTTGCCCAGTGTAGTGCAGCAACTAGACGTGGAATGGAATCATTAAGTCATCACAAGATCTCTGCAGAATTTCTAAGACATGCCGCCTCTATATCCGTCCATAATTGAGAAAGTGTTACCTGTGCAAGAGTTTGTGTTCGAAATGACCACTCGATTATGTCCCACAAATGTTCGATGGGATTGATATCGGGAGATCTGGGTGGCCAAATCATTCTCTCGAACTGTCCAGGATGTTCTTCAGATCAATTACGGACAGTTGTATCCCATTGACATGGAGTATTGGCATCCATAAAAATTTCATTGTTGTTTGGGTACATGATGTCCAGCCCACTACAAATGGCAGCTCCACCAATGTACTGCCCTTTTGTACCTTGTGCGCTCGATACTGCCGCCATCTGTATATTTGCATATCGCTATCCCACAACTTTTGTCACCTCAGTCTATTTGAATGGAAACATGTTATTCCGATTGTTGTTACAAGCAGACTTCCATGAGATTATCGAAAATTTAGAACTTCTCACCAACTTGTACATCAAAAGGAAGGGCTAAATGTTTTGTTCAAAATAATACGACACTATTTATCCAGAAATTGTTAAACAGTTTTTTTGCTGGTAAATTATAATTTTCTTCTATCAAATTAACATAACTGGAATGTCTTTGGTCTTGGAAATTGTAACAAGCTAAATTTTAGGGTACTTTGTGTTTCACCGCGCAAGGCTGCGCAGTCGTTAGACGCTGGACTCACATTAGGCAGTACAGCATTTCAGACCAACGTCTGGCCTTCCATATATAGGTTTTCTATGATTTTATTAGTCGCTGGAGAGAAAGCACAAGGCCGATTTCCTCTCGCACGCTTCACCAATCCGATGTTGAGCATCGTCTTTAACGATCTCATCGTCGCCGGCATGTTATATCGATGTTGCTTATTTTGCTTACTGTTTATTCCAGAGTTATTTAGTTATTTGTCACAGAGCCATCTTCTATCAAAAAAGTACATGAAAACTGTATTTAGTTAAAACTGCAAGTTTTAAATTTTAAAAGCGTTAAAAATGAAGTGAAAATATTCCAAGCGACATGCCGTTACTTTCGATAAATAACGATGTAGGATAATTTAATTATAGTTTCAAACTAGTGCGACAATACATTATATCATGATCTTCTTCCCATCCTTATCATTTAATGTCTCAGATAAAAGTATCCTAGAAGCAACAAACAGCTTGGTTGTTTGTGCCAATGAGAACAAAGATGGTTACACACAGTTCAGTTACATTAATGTGACCACCTCCTACATTCGATGTCAAGGTGCAATAACTACTCACACGCAGCAGCACTAGTAGTGGAGGGTATCTAACGCGGATTGGAGGGATGCGGAAAACAGTGCAGTCTTTGTCGTAATGTGGACAGGAGTGAATGATGGCTGCGGAGATGTGTACAGGCAACTGTCGAGCAGCTCACCGCCCAGATCAGACTGCGCATGTTATACCCCTTACTCAACCCAGCGACGACCCTTCCCCCCCACACTGCGGCATTACTCTGTCCCTAACACTAATCAGGCCAGTGTTGGAGTACGCTGCTGTGGTGTGGGGCAACGCATCCAACTCGTCAATCGCAAAGCTGCAGACGGTCTATAACAAGGCGCTTAGGCTAGCGCTTCACCCGCCACCAGATTTCAGCACCGGAAAACTCCACAGGATAGCGGGAGTCCCGCTGCTTACACACCGATTCCGGCAAGCGGCGCATCGTTTTTATGCGGCCGCGCGGATGTCGGAGAACGACCTCGTCCGCAACTTGGGCAACCAAGTGCACTGGCGCCCGACCACAAGGTGGCCAGACCTGTTGCTGGTGTAAAGGAACGCCACAACATGAGCGAGACGACCCACAAGCAGAAACGCAACCGTGAGGACGATTCAGACGAGAAGACAGCACTCAACACCCCCAGGAAAAGTAGGAAAGGCGTGATCCGCTCATCCTTCAAATGGTTCAAATGGCTCTGAGCACTATGGGACTCAACTGCTGAGGTCATTAGTCCCCTAGAACTTAGAACTAGTTAAACCTAACTAACCTAAGGACATCACAAACATCCATGCCCTAGGCAGGATTCGAACTTGCGACCGTAGCGGTCTTGCGGTTCCAGACTGCAGCGCCTTTAACCGCACGGCCACTTCGGCCGGCCCGCTCATCTAAAACTCACCGGAGCATGACGCTCCGTGAATTAGCGAAGCGAAGCTCACCGCCTAGATGAACCAAGAGACTTCCAACAGTATCTCCTCAACGACTGTTCGGTGACAATTGCTGCTTATGGGCTTCCGCAGCAGGCACCTCGTTCGTTAACCCGTACCGACCGCTGTGCATCAGCAACGTTGGCTGGTATTTACACGTCAGTACCGCAACCGAACGTCCACTGAGTGGTGACAGGTGGCCTTTTCAGGTGAATAATGTTTTATGGTTCACTGGACCGATGGACGTTGGCGTGTACGGCGTGAAACGTCTGAAAGCAAACACCCTGCAACAATTTTCGGGAGACTCCAGACCGGAAGAAGGGGCGTTATGGTCTGGAGAATTATATCATGGCATTCCCTGGGTTATATTATCATTCTGGAAAGCACACTGGAGCAACACAAGTATGAATCTATCCTTGTGGCCCTCTACCACACTTACATGCAGTTTGTTCTTCCTCGGCATGATGACATCTAGCAGCAGGACAATGAAACATGTCACACAGCTCGCAGTGTACGAGCGTGGTTCGAAGAGCACCAGGATGAGTTTACTGAAATCCCTCGGTGACAAATCTCTCCGGATTTAAACCCAATCGAGAATCTGCGGCACCAACTCGATCGGGCTGTTTGGACCACTGATCCTCAGTCGAGAAACCTAGCGCAGCTGGCTTCGGCCACTGTCTTCGGCATAGCTCCACATCCCTGTCAGTGCCTTCCAGAATCCCACTGACTCTCTTCCTGGGTCTCGCAGTGGTCCGTCCAGCGAAAGGCGGTTATTCGGTATAACCACCATCAATTTATATAATTTTCCATAAAGTGCTTATCTACAACGTGGCGCTCGGTAACAGAATAATTTGTCTTGGTGTTGTGTCAATAAACTGTAGAATGATGATGTATTTATTGTGTTATTCCTAGTTATAACACAGTGGAAGGTAGACAACTTCCCATGAATTTTTCCAAATTCGAAACAGTCCATAGTAAAAGGTGTACAACTTTGCTTCCACCGTTTTTTGCCCAACATTTAAGGCTTCAATTAAATAAATTGGTTATACATGTATCATTCAAAGTATTTTCCACCGCTGGCCACTACTTTCTCCCGTCTTTCGGGCAGTGTACGAATCGCGAGTCGAAAAAATTGTTCATCTTTTGAAGCGGTCCACGAATCGATCCAATTTGTGACTTCTTCATGAGATCGAAAGTGTTGGTCAGCCAGGCCATGCGCCATTGATCTAACCAGGTGATAGTCGGAGGGAGTAATGTCTGGAGAATACGGAAGGTGGGGTATGACTTCCCATTTTAACGTTTCCAAGTACGTTTTGACCTCTTTTGCAACATGGGGTCGAGCGTTGTCGTGCTGCAAAATCACTTTATCGTGCCTCTCGCTGTATTGCGGCCGTTTGTCTTTTAATGCTCTGCTCAAACGCATTAATTGCGTTCGATAACGAGCACCTGTGATTGTTTCACTTGGTTTGAACACCTCATAGTACACGACGCCGAGCTGGTCCCACCAAATGCAGAGCATGATCTTGTAGCCGTGAATATTCGGTTTGGCCGTCGATGTGGAAGCATGGACGGGATAACCCCATGATTTTTTGCGTTTAGGGTTATCGTAATGAACCCATTTTTTGTCCCCGCTCACAATGTGATGCAGAAATCCCTTCCGTTTTTGTCTCTGAAGCAACTGTTCACAAACACACAAACGCCGTTCAACGTCTCTTGGTTTCAGCTCACACGGGACCCAAGTTCCTTCTTTCTGAATCATGCCCATAGCCTTGAGACGTTTTGAAATGGCTTTCTGTGTCACTCCCACTAATAATGCCAATTCTTCTTGAGTTTGACGCGAGTCTTCACTCAGCAATGTCTCCAATTCTGCATCTTCGAAAACATTCTCTCTTCCACCACTATGCCGGTCTACGACGTTAAAATCACCGTTCTTGAAGCGTTGAAACCACTCACGACACGTTCTTTCACTAATAGCGTCCTCACCATATGTACTTAACAGCATTCGATGAGACTCAGCCGCTGTTTCCTTCATATTGAAACAAAACAGTAACACCTCCTGCAAATGACGAGAATTAGGCTCGTAAACTGACATTTTCAATCAAGAACAACTTTATGATGCAGACACAAATCGACTAATGTTTGAATGAGGTTATGTTGACCGAGATCCAAGCTAACTGCCTGACGTCTGCGATCTGTTTCTTTCGACCGCTACTTACCGTTGTGGCCACCTATCGGCAAACGGCGGAAGCTAAGTTCTACACCTTGTAACTTATACAGAAACAAAGAAAAAAAAAACTGAGAGATTTTTTCCCTTTCTCTTGATTATATTGTTATTTAACCTTTTCAACTTACAGTAGCAGTGGATGAAGGGGAGTACAGGGGCAGGTTGCATTATGGCCAGATTTTCCCCTCCCCCTCTAGGTAACCACGACGAGAAAATTCGAGAAATTAGCGCCAATGTAGATGCTTACCGACAGTCTTCCCACGTGCCATTTGCGAGTGGAACAGGGTAGGGGGAACAGTTAGTGGTACCAGGTTCAAAATGGTTCAAATGGCTCTGAGCACTATGGGACTTAACTGCTAAGGTCATCAGTCCCCTAGAACTTAGAACTACTTAAACCTAACTAACCTAAGGACATCACACACAGCCATGCCCGATGCACGATTCGAACCTGCGACCGTAGCGGTCGCGCGGTTCCAGACTGTAGCGCCTAGAACCGCTCGGCCACCCTGGCCGGCAGTGGTACCAGAAGTACCCTTCATCACACACCATTAGGTGGCTTGTGGAGTATGATGCAGATGTAGATGTAGGTCACCCTCTTCATCTTCCCACACAGAGTTACCAGATTTCCCTCCCCCCCCCCCCCCCCCCCTCCACCCTCCTGTAACCCCTCTCCCTCACCTCACGCAGTGCTACAGTAAATCCTTGCTGCCGGATCTAGCCCACTTGTGCTTCATGATAAATAGCTCGGTTAAAACAGCGCGTTGGAGATAGCCTACTTGCGTTACTTAGTTAGTTACTTTCATGTTCCACAGATCATTTTGCATAATGGCTCTGAGCACTATGGGACGCAACTGCTGAGGTCATTAGTCCCCTAGAACTTAGAACTAGTTAAACCCAACCAACCCAAGGACACCACACACATCCATGCCCGAGGCAGGATTCGAACCTGCGACCGTAGCGGTCTCGCGGCTCCAGACTGCAGCGCCAGAACCGCGCGGCCACTTCGGCCGGCTTTTGCATAATGAATCGTCACTATGTGGAACGAGTCATTTTACATTCATACTGCAAATTAATTTTTACATCTATTTGTATCCTAAATATCACCATATAATAATAATAATAATTATTATTATTATTATTTTCGGCATAGCTATACAGGTTGGTCAGAAATAGTCTGAAAAGCTTGTGAGGGTATTTCCGGGGAGACAGTGCTGAGAAATAATAGTTAAAAAAGAAGTGAAAATGTTGCGCCGTTTTCGAGTGTATTAGTATTTAAGTTACCCATCCAGGCTGTTGAATGCGCAAATTCAAGCAGCCTGCCAGATGCAGTTAGTGTCAGTTGTTATAGCGTAGATGATAGCGCATGAGACTGCTCAGCATTTGGATTGGTTTTAGTCCTTACTACCATCCAATGTCCAATTTTTATATCACTCTTTTGTTCGGATTTAGGAAACCAAACGAAGTACACATTTGGCGACACTGTCTCTGGCAAGCCGCTTGAATTTCTATGCGCAATTGGCTGATTGGCTAACTTCAGTGCTTATTAACACGGAAACGGCGTAACATAGCGATTTTTTTTCTTAATAATTATCTCTCAACGAAACGTACCCTGCAAAACCCTTACAAACTTTTCGAATTGTTTTGACCGCCCAGTACAATATGATTAACATTTATTTTTATTACACATTTTATTACACATTTTTATCCTTAAGACAGTGTTTTCACTTGAATGTTGCGTGATTATTAAATCTTTTCTTGATTCCATCTTCTTTTTCTCTTTCCAAAATCTTTTCATTCTTTGATTGTGTCTCTGTTTCCTTTGCTCTGACCGTATTTTCCATGTTTTCTTCATTCCTTTTATTTCCAATTTCGTGTTCATGATTTTGTTTCTGAATTTGCCTCTTTCATTTATCATTTCCCTATTGACTCCTGCTTGTTTTAAGTCTTCTTCAATTTTTTGAAGCCAAATGCTTTATTTGTTTGAGCTGTTTACTATATCAAAAGTCCTCTTCGTGAGTCTGTTATTCATTCTTTGTATGTGTCCATAGAATGTTCTCCAGCATTTTCTGATCATGCCTCTGACTGTCTGTGTGTTTGTATTATTATTTGGTTGTTGCCTTCATCCATATTCCACCACTGTGTATTCCTCCAGAAATATTTCTGAGATTTTTACGTTCAATTTTTTCTGTTTTTGTGATACCTCATTCTCCTATTGTGATCGTTCTGTATTATAGTGGCTAACTCAGGCCTGTCTTTATAAGTTTCTTGTATTATAGTACATCCCTGTGAGTTTGAGCGCATTCTGAGGCTTCTCCGTTCTTCCTATGTTTGATGCCTCGTTTGATCCCCTAATTGCATATACTCACCTATATACTTGAATTTTTCCACTCGTTTAATCTTTTTATATCTTCTGTGCGTGGTATGTGTATTGTCGTCCTTTCTTGCAACGTATTGCGTTTTCTCATATGATATATATGTAGATTCCCGAATGTGATTCGTGTGCTAAAGACTTCACCACCTTGCTCGGTCATCTCGGCGATGGTGCCATCTTCTCCTGGGGCTACGTTTTTTAACTTATTCATAATCTCTTGCTTTGTGATTGTAGGCGGTTTCGGATATGGATTTCGCATCATTTTCGTGAACTTTGATTTTTCTTTAGGTTTCGTGCATGCGGTGTTTACCAAAACCTTTAAAGAACTTTGCAGTTTTCTCTAGTATTACCATTTTAATAATTATTTTAATATTTTTAATGATAGCATCATGATTTAGTTATACTCTTTCTCACAGAAACTATTTTTAAAAAAGTCTTGCAGAGCACTTTGAGTTTCAGAGGCAATGTGTGGACGAGTATTATCCAGTCGGAGCAACACGTCACCTTCCTGTTGCAAGAGCAGCAAAAGATCGGGTCTGCCGGCCGCTGTGGCCGAGCGGTTCTAGATGCTTCAGTCTGAAACCACGCGACCGCTAAGGTCGCAGGTTCGAATCCTGCCTCGGGCACGGATGTGTGTGATCTCCTTAGGTTAGTTAGGTTTAAGTAGTTCTAAGTTCTAGGGGACTGATGACCTCAGATGTTAAGTCCCATAGTGCTCAGAGCCATTTGAACTATTTTAGAACGGGTCTAACAACATTCTGCATGTACTGAGCACTAGTCAGCATCCCCTCCAGAAACACCAAAGGTGAAAGAGAGTTGTACCTTCTCGCACCCCAGACCATAAAGCCTGGTGTTGGGCCAGTGTCTCTTGAATGAGTGTACTCGACGAGGCAGCGCTCACCAGGTCTACGTTGCACGCGTGAACGACCATCACTTGTGTGCAGGCAGAATCTGCTTTCATCGATGAAGACCTTTTTCCAAATGATTCTCTGACAGCACCAGTTGAGCGATGCACATTGATCCTGTGGCGTGAGTGGAAGACGGGCTAGAGCTGTACATGCACGTAGTCCCACTGCCGATAACCAGTTTGCAAGATTTTGTGTTGACACGTCTGGGCTCATAAGCCCTCTTATCTGTGCTGTGGCAGTTGAACAATCTGCGATTGCTGCCCTTACAATACGATGATCCTGGCGGGCGTCTGTGCTGCGTGGACATCCAGAACGTCATCTATGAGTGTGAATGTTCACGTGGCCACTAATATCAGCATCGTTGCACAACTGACGCAGCAAGTGGAACTTGTGCGCAATTCTCCTAACGGACCATCCTGCTACTCTGCAGGCCATAGGCCTACACATCAGAACAATCATAGTAGACCATGAAGAACACAACGATGTTGTACCATACTTTTAGCTATGTACACAAACAGGTGGGGATCCTGTTGTGGATTGGCAGGAGAGCCAATCCCGGAATACTAGAGGAAGCCGAAAGGCACGCGTTTTAGCTCACGCAGGCTGGAACAGGACAAGGAATTTAGACTTCAGAAAAAAGGAGGTAACTGGTGGAATACTTAACTTTAATCCATTAATGTTGAACGTAGCTCTTGTCTGTACATTATTTACAATATCAATAGTAACTGAACATGGCGCCTTGCTAGGTCGTAGCAAATGACGTAGCTGAAGGCTATGCTAACTATCGTCTCGGCAAATGAGAGCTTATTTTGTCAGTGAACCATCGCTAGCAAAGTCGGTTGTACAACTGGGGCGAGTGCTAGGAAGTCTCTCTAGACCTGCCGTGTGGCGGCGCTCGGTCTGCAATCTCCGATAGTGGCGACACGCGGGTCCGACGTATACTAACGGACCGCGGTCGATTTAAAGGCTACCACCTAGCAAGTGTGGTGTTTGGCGGTGACACCACAGATCCAAGGGAGTAGGTTCAAGTGGGGGATCCTGGGAGCCGTGTTTCCCCAAAAAGCAAAAGCACTCTGTTGACTACTGATGTTCAAAATGGTTCAAATGGCTCTGAGCACTATGGGACTTAACATCTGTGGTCATCAGTCCCCTAGAACTTAGAACTACTTAAACCTAACTAACCTAAGGACATCACACACATCCATGCCCGAGGCAGGATTCGAACCTGCGACCGTAGCAGTCCCGCGGTTCCGGACTGAGCGCCTGGAACCGCTAGACCACCGCGGCCGGCACTACTGATGTACCTGGGCACTTGTAGCATGTTAAATGTGGGTGCAAACATAAGTTTCAATGGGGGTGGGGGTGGAGGGGGGACAGTAAAATACTGTGACACTCCAAAACAGAGCGCTGGATCCGCCCAATAACCCAAATGCATCAGTCGGGTAAAGATCATGACGTTTGCGGTGCAAGAATAAAAAAAAAAGGCCGTAATTTTTTTTTTCAAACTTGAAACGGTGTAATATTCAGCAGCTGGCTTCTTCACAGTGTTGATGAAATGGTAACATTGCCTCGAGAAGCGATTATAGAATCACAAATCCTGCATGGTAACATTTCACAATAGGGAGATATGGATAATGTTGGTTCAATCCTAGACCATACAATATGTCCATTAAGGTGATCAGATGTTAATGATTATAAGCATACAAGTAAAATAAAGACGGAAGAAATATTAGGGTTTAACATTCCACCTAATAGATGACAAGACCATTAGAGATGAAAGACATAGGAGAATGATGAGAAAAGAAATTAGCTATGTACTTTGAAAGGAAATTTCCCTACATTCACCTTCATTGATTTCAGGAAAACCGTGGCGACCCATTCCAAATGTCAGTGCAGTGTTTAACTGGTGCCTCGCCTCATTCAGTGCAAACAAATTGTTACAATGATACAAATGTTGGATAAGCATTTTCAATATTTGTTACCCTGTTCCTTCACATTCACTTTTTTTTTCTATTTTCAATTTTGATATTTTGTTGTCAGCCTAACATTTTAGTATATGGATAGAAATATCTTTTGTGAATATTTCCTACCTTTATTTCCTACGTTGTTGACAATTTTGTTCTATGCTTTGCAGATTTAATCATATGAGGCTATAGTTTCAGATTATTAAGTCAAAAAGGTGTCAGGCCTAATCAATTAAATAACATGGGTGGTTGGTTGATTCGGGGGAGGGCACCAAACAGTGAGGTCATCAGTCCCATTGGATTAGGGAAAGATGGGGAAGTAAGTTGGCCTTGCCCTCTGAAAAGAACCATCTGGGCTTTCGCCTGAAGCAATTTAGGAAAATCACGGAAAACCTAAATCAGGATGCCTGGACTCAGATTTGAACCACTGTCCTCCTGAACACGATTCCAGTGCGCTAACTAAATAACATGAAATGATTCATTTAGCACATATTTATGATATCATACCTACCTTCAGTGTGTTAATGTAGGCAACCTACAAAAACGTGGGTGAGTAATTATCAGTGTTTGGAATTTAACAACTTCTGTGTGGCTGTTGCAAAATTTGGTTGTTGGAGCTTGACATGTCTTCAAGCTCATCAACTTACTTGTACAAAAAATGGCAGTTTTCTAAACTTGTCACTTTTTGAGTGACTGTCTGTAGATATCTATGCACTCCACTTTCTCTGGATACATAAAATGGATAACCAATTTTAGTGTAAATTACACTCATGTGGGTTCACATCCCATTGCATGCCATCACCTTCCTTTTCTCTCTGTCACCAGTCTACAAGAATGCGATCATTTTTATTTGTAATAATTAATCCCAGATGGACCATATTTATCTCTTTATGTCTCCCAAGGAGTTCACCTTTGTTTTCTAGAGCAACATTTCATGGTCGCTGTGAAGTATTCTTTTCCATAGGTAGCTTATTATACAAGTTAAACATATGTTCTGAACATTTTTTCAATACCAGTTACGTTTGTTTTGTGAAGTGTGTTCTCTCTCCAACATTTACCTCAACTTAGATAGCGCCCTTGCAAACTTAAGTCAATATGATTCCTTCTGAGTTACAGAAAACTCCATTCATGAGTACTGTTGTGTGTTATTCAGTTAGAGCAGTGAAGGAGACACATGGGTGGAACAAAAAAGTACAGAACGAATCCAACAGGCTCTTTGAAGACACACACATGGACACAGTTTTTTACCTTACTGTAACAATATTGTATATTACCTGCAAAATATGACATTACCAATAAATTGGAGAGAGCATTTAATTATATACTAGTGAGATTAAGGGAATCGGTCTCGGTAGATCACAATGTACAATCTACATATATTCATACCTTGCAGTTGTTAGTACTCATAAGGTAGTTGCAGCATATCCAGTCCAGTCAGAGAGATGGGTCTTCATATGCTGTCTTTCAGATCATGAACAATCTGGATACATCCTTGATAGACACGGACTTTCAGATATCCCCACAACCAGAAGGTACGTGGATTTAGGTCAGAAGATCTGGAAGGTCGCATTGTGGTATCAATAGCTACGATGCCACGGCGTAGGTACAAGTTCTTAGGTTGGCACTACGACACCGACACCGACGACACAACCCTCTAGCCAGCGCTGTGCAGCTCTACAAGCGCCGCTCCAGATCAGCCGTTTGATCAAGAGCAGACGACCAAGCAACTTAGCTCCTACTTCATAGGGGGCTAGCCATGACAGACTTTGCCTTTGTTACTTCAATGATAGTTTGTCCAAATGCGCTGAACCGCCGATCCTGTCGCAGCAACGATGTCTGCAGCAGGGGAAAGAAAGGCAATCTGCAAACCAACAGGCTTCACAACAGCCTAACCGTGTACCCATCATCGACGGTCCGCCGCAGATAAAATTATCTTTTCCCAGTTACTTGAAAAATCCAGAAAGAAAAACATTCTGTAGCAGATTCAACCTAAAAGATAAGGATAGACGCAGTAAAATTCACCAGTCCCTGTTGTAGACAAGTTTTATCGCAAAAAAAAAAAAAAAGAAATTGACAGTTCAACAAAGTCACAGAGTTTCTATATATTCATTGTGCGGTCTGACACTTCTTGATATCTTTGCCAGAATATATTGAAATTCTCCTGATTTTTCCTTAGATAACTAATTAATGTCACTAAAGAATCAATCCTGTTCTCATTCAACGAAATATTCCACTTTAAAACCGATCCTCCCGACCACAATCGCCGATAAAGTTTCAAACCAGAATCCTAACACACTTCACAGTATCGATTATTTTCAAAATATCAATACGTGTCGACCTCTCACCAATAAAACTTCAAACCAGTCAACGATTGAAAATCATCCAGACTCTCGACAAAACCCTGCCAGAACCTCTTCAAGAAGTCTGAATTTTAATAAAACTTGCAAATCTCACACATAAGTAATATTTACGATGCACGTCGTAACAACAGAGTCAATTGACTCTTCCAACTTCCAACTCGAAGTTTATTTAACAGTTGATAACCAATTGACATCCAATTACAAACTTTATCCTTCCACATTCAACATTGAACTTCCTTTCCTTTTTATAAAAAAACATAAAACATATTTTAATAATGGTCAGCATGATGTTTCAACGGTTCTTCCAGCCGTCGACCACGATGCAATAGTGGTTAGCACTCGTCGTCCGCTGCGTCTGGAGTCCCCACTGGATCATCTTGCTGCCACGCTCGACAAGAATGAAAAGAAACAAAATCTTTTTAAATAACAAGTCTCCACTTAACACACTACAAATAAATAAGTATATGTATTAACATATCTTACCTGACGTCGCTCAAGCGGTAGAGAAACGCGATGTTTCCTGATTAGACTTTTGAAATACCACACAACTACGCGTAACTCTTACCTTTTATACATGAACGGCTTTGCACCTACGCGCTCATCTGTATGCAAAATTAAGTTCAAATGGTTCAAATGGCTCTGAGCACTATGGGACTTAACATCTGTGGTCATCAGTCCCCTAGAACTTAGAACTACTTAAACCTAACTAACCTAAGGACATCACACACATCCATGCCCGAGGCAGGATTCGAACCTGCGACCGTAGCTGTCGCGCGGTTCCGGACTGAGCGCCTTAACCGCGAGACCACCGCGGCCGGCCGCAAAATTAAGTAATACTATAATTTGTATATGTTCATAGACCAGTAAAAGAGCTTTAACCTATACACAGTACCGAAGTACTTCACCTTTTCCTGCTCCTACTCGCGGCCTTCACTCTCGGCCTACTTTGCAGAAGCAGTTCACAGGCGCAGATCCACGCGCTGCCTATCCAGGCGGGATACACAATAATGGCGACGAGCAGGGACTAAATTTTTTTTCCTCTCCTGTTATCTGTTTTTTGCTCGGTATTGCTTTCTTTTCGTGCTAGCCCAATGTGACTGCGTGTGCGAGAGCTTCCACCCTTCGCTCTAAAACTTTCATTTGTATCACCCATGGCTTCGCCACGGGAACAGGCTTCGCTGTCCGATCTTGTACGTTTTCAGGCTCAGCAAATGACGCAACTGCTTGCTGCCATAAATGGACTGGTCGCACTACAAATTGCAGCTACTACGGCGCCTCCGACGCCACGGCCTGTACCAACGCCGACGACGCCTCCAGCGCCGCCATTTCGTGCCTTCAGTCCTGACGTTGAACGCTGGCCAGAATACATTGCCCAGCTGGAGGCACACTTTGCAGCATACAACATAGCAGGTACAGAACAGCTTGCCTTTTTCATTGCCAACGCGGGTGTTGTATTATACCGTGTGCTCGTAAAATTGTTTCCCATCACCCGCCCAGAAACTAAAACTTACGACGAAGTGATTGATGCCTTGAACTCCCACTTCCGTGACAGTGTAAATGTGCTAGTTGCACGCTACAAATTCTTTCGTCTCCGGCGTGGCCCTACTCAGTCCAATAAATCTTGGTTAGCGGACCTTCAGGGACTAACGTCTGATTGTGACTTTAATTGCTGATGTGGACGCTCATATGCGGATATAATGATTAGAGATGCTATTGCGCAGAATGTGGCGGATCACCACATCCGCGAGAAAATCCTCAAATTTAAAAACCCGTCTTTGCAGGAGGTAGTGGACTTGCTAGACAGACAAGATACATTAGACATGGCTGCATTCGCCTTCGACGTGGCCCCGTGTGTGCGTACTGTTAGTGCGGCACAACACGTGCCCTCCCGCCTGACCCCATCACAGCACGCTACGCCGCGCCGCTCGCGCGCAAGTAAATAAGTTTCAAACCAGGCACCCACTAAGAAACTGAAATCTTGTCTGAACTGCTTTCATGCCCACCCATGGGACAGTTGTCCATCAAAATGGTTCAAATGGCTCTGAGCACTATGGGACTTAACTGCTCAGGTCATCAGTCCCCAAGAACTTGGAACTACTTAAACCTAGCAAACCTAAGGACATCACACAGATCCATGCCCGAGGCAGGATACGTACCTGCGACCGTAGCGGTCGTTGGTTCCAGACTCTAGCTCCTAGAAGTTGTCCATCCCGTCAAGCACAGTGTTATTTTTGTAATAAGAAAGGACATGTGCAAGCTGTGTGTAATAAGAGAAACTCCAATTCACAACTTGTCTCCTGTTCGCGTGACTCACATGGTCGTCACCGCAATGGGAACCGCCGTGATCATGATTCCCATCAGCCTATGGACGTTAATGCCATTTATTCACAGCCTTCTGCTTCATGTGCTTCTACAGCTCGTCGTGTGAATCAAGTTTTGTCAGACACTTCCTCTCGCATTCAGCGTGACGCGAGGAAACTTTTTGTGACTTTGAACTTTTGTGGACATACTGTTCGCATGCAGTTGGACACTGGTGCGTCAGTTTTTTTACTGAACAAATCAGTGTATGACTTGCTTCGTTCGCCCCCACTCTGTTGTTTGCATTCCACGCCGACTGCATTTACTTGACAGGAAATCTCAGTGCTCGGCGTGTGTAGTTTGCAAGCCACATATGGTGCAACGACACGTACAGTGTCTTTCCATGTGCTCCACTCTAGTAATGCTACGAACATTTTTGGCATGGACGCATTTGAACTTTTTGGCCTCGCAATTTAGGACATATGATTAACAGACAGGGTATCGACCACTCGCCGTCACATCTCAGGGCGATTAGAGACTTGCCAGCACCCAGGAACTTGAAAGAACTTCGGTCTGTATTGGGAAAAATTACATATTATATTCGGTTTATACCAAATACAGCGCATATTGCAGCGCCTTTGCATCGCGTTCGGCGTAATAACTGTTCCGGCCACATGCAGTAAGCGTTGCTTCACACAGTGGAGAATAGCAAAACAGATGCACGCCGGCGACCGAGGCATTGCGAAGTAAGCACGCACAGATAGTCTTGCTGAAAGCAGCAGTCTACTAACAGGCTGATGCAAGGACGCACACATACCGATCGCCGAGCGAACCCTGGAGAGTGCTGAGTAGGGGGTAGCGAGGACAGCACGCCAAGTCACGCTGCAATATACTGCGGGAGTAATAACAAAAACCTACCACCGAGGGAAAAAAACGTCCTCCTGCCGGATATAAATAGTGGAGCGCAGGTAGCAACAGACGGAAGCCATTAGGAAGCAGTTCGGATCTGAGGACGGATGTGGTCCGTGTCCGAATGTTCAATCTTCGTAGGTGACGATTCTGGAAGTCTGTTCCAGCTCGCAGGAGTCATCTGTTCGCCGCCAGATGTCAACTTCAGCTCTGGAGGTTGGCCCGAGTTCAGTCGGCACCATGGCTGACTAACTACAGCGAGAAATTCCAGCAGGACCGGCCGCAGCGCAGTCTTGGTCACTGGCGTCGCCAGGGACTGACGCCCGGACTTCACAACAACCCAGCCCCACGGCGCATGGTCTATCCATGACGGAACCTCGCGGACATCGTGACTGACGGACTCCCAGCCACTGGTGCAGCAGGCATCGGCAGCTGACCTCAAGGCGACTCGGCTCCGTGGGCGTGCCGTACTGGGACGCCGACCGGCGACGAGTTCATCTCAACGATAGGGCATCCTGGCTTCAGTGGAGCACTGGTGGCATGAGGCTCCCGAGTGCGATCAGCGGCGCGCGTTGTGCTCGTTGTGGGAGAATCTACACAGCAGCAGCCAGGCGGAGGGTTCTGCACGGATGGGCAGCGACGACGAGGGAGAAATTGTAAAGAAAGTTCAATAAATAATTGTAAAACTCCACGCCGTCTCAATCTTAGGCGCAGCCACGGTGTCTGCTGCTAACAAGTGGTGCATAAGTCGTAACAAGTGGTCTCAGGTGCACCCACGCCACGACTTTGGCTAGCACCGTGCGGAGCAACTGAGAAACACTGAAGAGGGCGAGTCCAGCAACTGCCTTCTCTTTATGTTTTCTGTGTAGCTAGACATGTCGAGGGTAAACGGAAATGTCGTGTGACGAGGGCCTCCCGTCGGGTAGACCGTTCGCCTGGTGCAAGTCTTTTGATTTGACGCCACGTCGGCGACTTGCGCGTCGATGGGGATGAAATGATGATGATTAGGACAACACAACACCCAGTCCCTGAGCGGAGAAAATCTCCGACCCAGCCGGGAATCGAACCCGGGCCCTTTGGATTGACAGTCTGTCGCGCTGACCACTCAGCTACCGGGGGCGGACATGTCGAGGATAACGTTAAGGGATGTGAGAGTGTCATTTGAAAGGCCTAGCAGCACTGTAGACTTATCGCAGTTTCTTGGGAATTATAGTCACGTTAACTTAGTACCACCTAAATGTGTAGTGTGTGGATTAACAGGTCACGTCGCTCCTTGCAATAAATTTGTACCAAGCACTTGTGATGTATGTGGCTTCTATGGTCATGTAACGAGGCAATGTGGTAAATCTAGATGGCTTGCCATTAGACGTGCTAGGAATTAACTTGCTTCTGGGTAACACAATTTTATTTTTGTGAGGTGAGGTATACCACACGGAAAATGCCAGAGACTCGTGCAACCGAGACAGGTGACGCCGTAGTCGCATTGACAGAGCCAGTTAAGAAACTGATTGAATAAAATAAGTTGCAAAAGCAGCACATGCAGAGGATGGAGCAACAATTGTTGCAAAATACTCAATCAGGCTCGGGAAGCGATAGTTTAGAATGCAAGGGTACTGTCTTTTCCGGAGTCGCAGATTGTTCAGCGCCTAATTTGATACCTTCCTTCTCGGGTAAAACATCAGAGGATGTGAATGTTTTTATTGGTGACGTATGTGGTACGGGTAGACTGTGTGGCTGGTTGGATGAAATGTGTTTGCAAATGGCGAGGTTACGGTTAGTAGGTGACGCAAAGACTTATGTGGCATACCACGAAAGGTTAAAGGATGCTACTACGTTCACAGAGTTGGCTGAGGGATTATTGCAAAGGTTTAGGAAACGAAACAGTGCCAGATTTTTTAGAGAAAAGTTGGGGAGGATGATGCAAAAAACAGGTGAAACGGGAGAAGAATTTTCAGACAGAATTAGGAGAACGAATGCGCACACGTATGAGTTAACGCAAGATGCGAGTGCAAATGAAGTTCTATTGAAAGAAGCAGAGGATAGAGCTTTAGACGAATTTTTGCGACGGGTCTCGCCGGATTTTTCACGCCGGATACGGATGGAAAATCCAAGTGACTTAGCAGCAGCATTGCGCGTAGCTACACATTTGCAGGAAGTGGATAACGCCACTAGAAGTCGCAATGACAAGAAATTTTTTTCGTCTTCCAAAGAGTGTTACCGTTGTGGGAAGCAAGGTCATTTTAAGGGACCCACAGCGTTTCAATTGTCAGAAAATAGGGCATAAGGCGCGGCAATGTAAAGCAAAGAAACGGGTTAATGATACAGCAAGTGAAAAACTGTTAAACGAAAAAGGGAGTGTTCCTGCCGTCGGGAGACATTCGCAGTAAAAAGAGGTACTCAGAGAGTGCATTAAGAGGCGGATTGTAGTTTGATGGTTTGGATAAAAGATAAGTGGCGAAGAGTTTTAGTGGATACTGGAGCGCATGTATCAGTTGTCAGTGTGGACCTCATGGGCAAGAAAGGATTGGAAGCTCCGAGGTATAGATTGCGCGCAGTAAGTGATAAAAACTTAGATGCACTAGGGACAGCTTAGCTCAAGTTTAAGATAGGGAACGTGTGGTTCCGGGAGCAAATAGAGGTGTTGTCGGCTGTGGAATTGGGATTTTCAGGGATACTTGGGTTGGACTTTCTGATTAAACATCACGCAAAAAATTGACCTTTCGCAACATACGCTAGTACTTGATGGGAACTTGTTCTCAATGGGTACAGCCGTTGCAAATGTTTCAGAGTCGCAAGGTGCACCGATAGCTAAGGAGATACCAACTAAACTGAGTAGAAGTGCATTAAAAGTTATTTCGTGTGACAAAGTACGAACAGGTAACGGAAGTTGGTCTGGGTACAGGTGGATGTCGATGTGCCACAGCAGGGGTTATTCTTGGTAGAGCCACTACCGAGTAATGAGGTTTTAGACGAAAAGCATTGCTTTATTCGTAGGAGTGTGTCACGGGTAACGGACATAAATGGGCAGTTTATGGTTCCGGTGAGTTTAGATAACTTCGGGTGGGATGATGTCGATCTGCCGAAGGGGTTAGTAGTAGCCACAGTAGAGTTAATGGATAAGGTGGCATCGATAGTTCGAGGCTAGACTATGATGTAAAGCAAACCGTCAGCACGTCTGCGCTTCGTGACAAGGTAAATCATTTGAATGAACGGACAGTGGCGGACGTATATCCGATTCCGAATATCACAGAAACGTTAGACAACCTAGGGCAGTGTAAATTTTTCTCCACAATGGATTTGCAAAGCGATTATCACCAGATTGAAGTATGTCCGGAGAACAGGCCGAAAACAGCATTTACGACGTATTGTGGTCACTTCGAGTATAAAAGAATGCCATATGGACTAAAAAACGCTTCAGCAACATTCCAGAGGCTGTTGGATGGAGTCCTTCGCGGACTGAAACCGAAAAAATGCATGGTGTATCTGGATGACATTATAGTTTTTTCAAGACATATAGAGCAGCATGTGGTACGGTTAGAGGAGGTGTTTAAAAGATTAGGGGCAGCATGGCTAACATTACATTTGGACAAATGCCATTTTGCGCAAGCTCAAGTAAAGTATCTTGGGGAAGTTATCAGTCAGGACGGTGTACGGACAGATCCTCGTCTCACTTCTGCAGTACGAGATTTTCCGTTTCCGCAAACGGTTAAACAACTGCAATCGTATATTGGTCTTGCGAGCTATTATCGAAAATTCGTACAGGGGTTCACAGAAATAGCGAGGGCACTTTCTAAGCTGCTAAGAAAAAGTATTACCTTACAGTGGACGTCAGAGTACGAGAAAGCATTTCAAGAGTTGAAACGGATACTGACATCAGCTCCAGTTTTCAAGTTTCCAGACTTTTCGAAGTAGTTTATACTATAATGTAACACGTCTAATCACGCTCTTGGGGTTGTACTTGGGCAAGAAATTGATGGCAAAGAACATCCCATTGCGTTCGTGTCTCATCAACTTAACAAGGCGGAACAAAATTACTCCACGACGGCCGGCCGAAGTGGCCGTGCGGTTAAAGGCGCTGCAGCCTGGAACCGCAAGACCGCTACGGTCGCAGGTTCGAATCCTGCCTCGGGCATGGATGTTTGTGATGTCCTTAGGTTAATTAGGTTTAATTAGTTCTAAGTTCTAGGGGACTAATGACCTCAGCAGTTGAGTCCCATAGTGCTCAGAGCCATTTGAACCATTTTTTTTTGAACTCCACGACGGAGAAGGAATTGTTAGTGGTAATATACGGGAATTCGTACTTTCGATGTTATCTGTACAGTAGAAGGTTTAAGATTGTGATGGATCATTCAGCTCTGAAATGTTTATTAGGTCTGAAAGACCCAGCGAGTAGGCTAGTGAGATGGGCGCTGAAACTCAGTGAGTTCGATTATGAGGTAATACACAAGCCAGGTGTGAAACATGTCAGTGCTGACGCATTGAGCAGGAAAGTGGCAGTATTACAAGTACCAGGGGTGGCTGAAAATGAGTGGAAAAGGGAACAAGCCGTGGATAGTGATTGCCAATTGTTCAGAAAGCAACCACAGTTCCTAGTACAGGACAGGTTACTTTGCAGGTTGACGAGATGCAGCGCGTGCGTGATGGTACCAGCAGCGTTAAGATCTGAAGTTTTGCAACAGGCGCATAACCATTTTCTTTCAGGACATGGCGGGAGAAGAGCTATTGATAGGCGGATAGTGGAGAAGTATTGGTGAAGGACACGACGTCAAGACGTGGACGAGTACGTCAGGAATTGTGTGCCATGCGCACAGCGTGCGGACTTGAGTCATCAAAAGATTCAGCTTCGAAGATTACCAGAGGCAGACAGACCTTTCCAACAAATCGGAATTGATGTATTAGGCCCATTTAATAGAAGTACAGTAGGGAATAAGTATGTGTTAACAGTGATTGACCACTTTTCTAGGTATTTAGTCATGGTCGTATTACCAGATCATAAAGCAAGTACAGTGGCACAAGCTTTAGTTAATAATTGGTTACTCAGGTATGGGATACCTCAGTCCTTAATCTCGGATCAAGGTACTAATTTCACGTCTGATCTGATGAAGCAACTGTGTAAGTTAGTGAAGGTAAAGAAACTACGGACTAGTTCATTCCATCCGCAAGCAAACGGACAAACGGAGAGAGTGCTTCACACGATTGCTAAGATGTTGAGTCTATGTAAATAGTCAACACACCGACTGGGATATGTACTTGCAATTCGTAAACAGTGCATATAATAGTAAGGTACATACGTCGACAGGATTGTCGCCGTATGAAGTGGTGTATGGGCGGAAGATGTCATCACCTTTTGACATGCTTCGTCCAAGGCTGGGAGCAGAGGGCGAGCATGTAAGGCAATTTGCGAAAACTGTTAAGGAAGTATGGCAGAGAGTTAGACGAGCTAACACGAAAGCATTGGAACGACAAGAACGGATGGGAGGTACAACGAGGTTCAAAAAAATGGTTCAAATGGCTCTGAGCACTATGGGACTCAACTGCTGAGGTCATTAGTCCCCTAGAACTTAGAACTAGTTAAACCTAACTAACCTAAGGACATCACAAACATCCATGCCCGAGGCAGGATTCGAACCTGCGACCGTAGCGGTCTTGCGGTTCCAGACTGCAGCGCCTTTAACCGCACGGCCACTTCGGCCGGCGGTACAACGAGGAAGTTGCCACAGTACAGAGTAGGCCAATGGGTGCTACTAGCTAATCCGTATGTTCCAAAAGGGAGAACCAAGAAGTTCACAAACAAGTCCCAGGGACCGTACCAGGCAGTGGAAATGACATCACCTGTCAATGTAAAATTACAGTTGCCTACCAAGACAACGGTGGTTCACGTTAGTAGAGTTAAGCCGTTCCAGGGGGTAGTAGATCCGTGTATATGTACTTCTCCTTCTGGCAGAAAGCGAAAAGAAGCGCCAGAAGCAGACAGTAAACCGGGTATTAATTATAAGTTGCGTTCGAGAGATGTGTAGTTACCAGTAATTATCATGTGTGTATTATTTTTGTGCACAGACTAGGGTTATTTTATTGGTATTAATGGGTAGTGATGGGAGGTTTTTCCTTCTCTCTCCATTCTGTAGGTAACGCAGGCTGGGGTACAAGAGAATAGTAACAGGATATGCCGATGCGAAGTGGGGTGTTGTTCGGGAAACAACCGGATGTAGTCCTCATGATTCACGAGTGGATGCTTCGGCTGGCACTCAACATCCTGCAAGTAAGGAACGAGATGAGGCAGCTACAGGAGGTAGTATCGAGTGTGGAAACGGTTGTATCTGAGAACAGAATATTACGGGACATGCAAGAAGAGTAGGAGGCTTTGGATAGATCATGTAAGGAAATAAGGGAACAACTGCACCAAATCGTGAGCATGATTCCAGGGAGGAGAAAGAGAGTAAAGAGGGGTTGGTTGTATGCAGGTGGGAAGTTGCTGAAAACAATTTTTGGAACAGCGGATAGAGATGATATTGAGGGTTTGAACAATTCTTTAACAGTTATTCACAACAGGGAGGAAAGCATAGTGAAGTTAGTGGATATACACACACTTGGATTAGGTACAGAGTTGTTGAATGTGACATGTGTGGTGCGTGGGATGGCTACAGGGTTACGAGCATATACAGAAAAAACACAAAAATTATTGAATACGGATGTGGAACAGGTACAAACGCGATTGGATATAGTGGATAGGAAGCTGGGAATGGCGAAATTGCTGCGGGAACTGGTTAACAGTATTGGTGACACACAAGTGAGGATGGATGGATTGCAAAAGGCAGTACATCACGCATTGCACGGGCAGGTGAGTGTGACGTTGATGTCACCAGAAAAATTCAGACGGAGTCTGAAGCAGCCGGAGGGAGAGTTACCAGAGGGGGTAGAGCACGTAGTGCCGAGAATTGAAGAGAGTATGTCACTTTTTTATCATATGTCTACGATTAAGGTAACAACGGATCTAGTTAAGATATATATAGAGATTAGATTTCCAGTAACTAGTGTGGGGAGACAGTATCACTGTTACACAGTGCATCATTATCCGGTCAGATGGGAGTGCATGGGGAAGGGCGTACAGTTCAGGACACAGGAGGTTTTATTAATTTCTAAGGAGGGGGATACTCATGCTACTATGTCGAGTTTAGAGTTGAGTAGATGTCTAACGGAGTCAGTTTCCATTTGTCCATCACGGGTTGTTTTCACGGGCAAGGGCTCGTGTGAGATCCAGTTATTTAGGGCAGAAGTAGAAGCTTCGGAGTGCCAGAGAATAATAGTGAAGCCTACGCCACATTTTCAGCAAGTTGGGAGGCATTGGTTGGATTCAGTATTTGCTACAGAGAGCATATGTTCAAATGTGTGTGAAATCTTATGGGACTTAACTGCTAAGGTCATCAGTCCCTAAGCTTACACACTACTTAACCTAAATTATCCTAAGGACAAACACACACACGCATGCCCGAGAGAGGACTAGAGCCTCCGCCGGGACCAGCCGCACAGTCCATGACTGCAGCGCCTTAGACCGCTCGGCTAATCCCGCATGGCTACAGAGAGGATATAAGCCAAGTCTTATGACAATGGGAATTGGTCAGCAACCATGGAGATGGAATCACGGGACAGTGGTTTGCTAATCAACGGGACAAATTGCGAAATAGTAGGGGATCGTTTCAGCTTACCAGCGACAGTCACGGGAGTCACAAAGGTTACAGATACTCATCTGACGTTGTACTGGCCAGATGCGTCATTCAGCATCGCTCCAGGAGAAAATTTGACGTATATTAACAACACCTTGGATGCTACACTATTGCAAGCGATAGATAAACTAGTAGATTCGGAGAAAGGTCAAATTTCAATGCAGCAATTATTAAGGCATGTGGAGGAGTACGATACCAAGGGGAAATGTAGCATAGTGACCATTGGTATTTCAACCAGTACTATTACCATGTTGATTCTATTTATTGGTTTTATTAAAACAGAGGATTCAGCATGTTAATGCAAGACTGCTCCATGAGATTCCTGTAGAGTGGATTACCAGTAGGGCATGAGTCATGGCAACCTGGATGTAGGGAAGAAGTAGAATATAGGATAGAACTAGAGTTAACGTATAGGGTAAATTCGGGAACGAATTTAATTTCTAGGAGGAGGCAGTGTTGCGGCCACATGTAGTAAGCGTTGCTTCATGTAGTGGAGAATGGCAAAACAGAGGCACGCCGGCGACCGAGGCATTGCGAAGTAAGCACGCACAGATAGCCTTGCTGACAGCAGCAGTCTACCAACAGGCTGACGCAAGGACGCACACTGACCGAGCACCGAGCGAAGCCTGGAGAGTCCTGAGTAAAGGGAAGTGAGGCCAGCATGCTAAGTTACGCTGCAATAGACTGCGGGAGTAAGAACAAAAAGCTACCACCGAGGGTAAAAAACGTCCTCCTGCCGGATATAAATAGTGGAGCACAGGCAGTAACAGACGGAAGCCATTAGGAAGCAGTTGGGATCTGAGGACGGACGTGGTCCATGTCCGAATGTTCAGTCTTCGTAGGTGACGATTCCAGAAGTCTGTTCCGTCTCGCAGGAGTCATCTGTTCGCCGCCAGCTGTCAACTTCAGCTCTGGAGGTCGAACCGAGTTCGGTCGGCACCATGGCTGATTAACTACAGCGAGAACTTCCAGCAGGACCGGCCGCAGCGCGGTCTTGGTCACAGGCGCCGCCAGGGACTGACGCCCAGACTTCACAGCAACCCGGCCCCACGGTGCGTGGTCTGTCCATGACGGGACCTCGCAGACATCGTGACTGACGGCTTCCCAGCCGCCGGTGCAGCAGGTGTCGGCAGCTGACCTCACGGCGACTCGGCTCCGTGGACGTGCCGTACTGAGGCGCCGAGCGGAGACGAGTTCATCTCAACCACAGGGCATCCTGGCTTCAGCGTAGCACTGGTGGCCTGAGGCTCCCGAGTGCGATCAGCGGCGCGCGTTGCGCACATTGTCGGAGAATCTACACAGCAGCAGCCAGGTGGAGGGATCCGCAGGGCTGGGCAGCGACGACGAGGGAGAAATTGTATAGAAAGTTCAATAAATAATTGTAAAACTCCACGCCATCTCAGTCTTTGGCGGAGCCACGGTGTCTGCTGCTAACAAGTGGTGCAGAAGTCGTAACAGAACGTTTCTTTTGTTTGGTCTTCGGAATGTGACGCTGCTTTCCACAAGCTCAAATCTGCTTTGTTGAGTGATCGCTGTTTGATTCCTTTTGATCCCTCCAAACCAGTTGTTTTGACTCTCGATGCATCTTCTCACGGCATCGGGACGGTTCTCTCGCATCACATTACTTCTGTCGATCGCCCGATCGCTTTTGCGTCTAAGTTGCTCTACTCTGCCCAGCAAAACTATTCTCAAATCGAGAAAGAAGTTTTAGCTGTTGTATATGGAGTGACAAAGTTTCATGATTTTTTGTATGGTCGCAAGTTCTATTTGGTCACCGACCATAAGCCTTTGACGTCGTTGTTTCACTCGTCAGAGCCAGTTCCGGCCCATACTGCACTAAAGTTGCAACGTTGGTGCTTGTTTTTGTCTAACTACAATTACGAAATTTTGTTTCGGCCTACGGCCTAGCATGGCAATGCTTATGCTTTGTCTCGTCTGCCTATCGGCCCTGATGAAGTGTTTGAATCTTCCGAATTGTCCTGCCTGTTTAGTGATTCGGAAGATAAGGAATTAGCTGACGGTTTCCGGTGGATTTTCGTCGCGTTGCTTCCACGACAGCCGCCGATGCTTCTTTGCAGACTCTTTTGCAGTATATTCGCATTCAATGGTCTCCATCTGCCACGCAGATTCGTGATCCACTTGTTCGACGTTACTTTGCGCAACGTCACAACGTGTCTGTACACCACGGTGTTATTTTGTTACGAACTGATAATGATCAGTCTCGTGTGGTTGTACCTCGTTCGTTGAAGTCGGAAATCCTCCGATTACTGCACGCTGGTCATTGGGGTATTGTGCGGACAAAGCAATTACTGCGTCTTCACTGCACTTGGGTCGGCATTGTCAAACAAATTGAGGATTTGCGGCCGGCCGCGGTGGCCGTGCGGTTCTGGCGCTGCAGTCCGGAACCGCGGGACTGCTACGGTCGCAGGTTCGAATCCTGCCTCGGGCATGGGTGTGTGTGATGTCCTTAGGTTAGTTAGGTTTAAGTAGTTCTAGGTTCTAGGGGACTTATGACCTAAGATGTTGAGTCCCATAGTGCTCAGAGCCATTTGAACCATTTGAGAATTTGCTTGCTAATTGTCGCTCTTGTGCAGAGCATCAATCTGCTCCCCGCCAGCGCTTCTTTGCGTGGCCGACTCCTACTGCGCCTTGGCAGTGCGTTCATATTGATTTTGCAGTTCCTTTCTGGGACACCCACTAGTTGATAGTTATTAATGCGTACAGCAACTTTCCTTTTGTTGTACCTATGTCTTCTACTACATCTGCCAGTATTATTCGGGCTTTGACATCTGTTTTCTGCATTGATGGCCTTCCTGAAGTTATTGTCTCCAACAATGGCCCCCAATTTGTGTCCTCAGAGTTTGAAGCGTTCTTTGCTCCTAATGTCATTAACCACCCGCCCTTAGCCCCGTTCCTTCCCCAGTCGAACGGCGAGGCTGAACGCTTTGTGCCTATGCTTAAGTCGCAAATGGGCAAGTCGCGCGCCACTCACTCTCGCGAGCACGCACTATGGACTTTCCTTGCTTCATATCGCTCCTAGCCGCGCGTCACCCGTTCCCCCAGCGGAATTGCTACATGGCCGCGCCCATCGGCAGCTCCTGCAGCTATTGCACCCACCGCAGCGCGCTCCCGCTGCTTCGCCTCGTTCTGGCTTGGCGCCGCATGATTTGGTGTTCTATTGTGTTTTCTCTGGCAGGCAGCGCTGGGAGAAGGGGCGTGTAGTGTCCCTTTTGCAAAATTCACCATTATCGAGGTGAAACATAAATAAAAATGACTATGTGACTCAAAATGAACTGCAAACATCGATTTATCTGCGAAAGGTAATAACACTAACTGTAAAAATATACAATATAGATCGATAGATGCAGAAGAGACATTATTTTTATTGTATGAGATTATAATGTGTAAGTAATTAAATGAAGTATTATTATCTTTGTAAGAGTATAAAACACAATGCAATGCTCATTCTTCTGTCTAGTCTGTTTTGTTCTGTTCGTTCTGGTGTTAGCTGGAATAAGGTACGCAAGCTATTGTGTTGCGCTAGCATTTGTTTCCGTCGTAACGTAACTGCAAATATTTAATGGTGTAAACTGTGTCCTAAACTGTGTCCTAGTAAGAATATATTAGTATAAAGTGATCTTCGTGTGTTATTTCAAGAACGTACGCCACATTTATCTTATGAAAAGAATATTTAATGAAAATTATTTAGCATGTTTGCAGCTTCTGCGGAGCGCGTAACAGTGATCTGACTGTTAACAATTAGCTGCTATTACGCGGCAAATTTAAAAATATTTTTTCAAAGCACAATGTCTGATAGCTGGAGCGGAAGAAATTATGTAAAAATATTCAGTGAGATTAATTGAAGGAATCCAGTGAAATAATTTTATTAAAACTTGTCTATTTTCTGTGATAGTAATAATTTCAGATCAGTGAACTGGAGGTGAGTAATACTACACTATTGCATTTACAGTAATTTGAAGGGAGCCTGGCGCTCGATAAAACCAGGTATAATACGTCAATTGGCAACCTACGAAATTCATTATTTTGCTTATTATATCTCTTTTGTATTTTTTTGAAAGCTAAACGTAAAAACTAACTTCACTAAAAATCAGTAACAGATCACGATAAATAAAAGTAAAAACAAATTTACTAGGAGTTTCCTCTAAATAAATAGTTACACATTATTTTTTTAAGAGATATAATAGGCGCATTCTTTGCCAGCTTGGCCACGCCTTATTTGTCATTTCTGGTCCCTCGCCCGCATCTCCTGGTCGTGCGGTAGCGTTCTCGCTTCCCACGCCCGGGTTCCCGGGTTCGATTCCCGGCGGGGTCAGCGATTTTCTCTGCCTCGTGATGGCTGGGTGTTGTGTGCTGTCCTTAGGTTAGTTAGGTTTAAGTAGTTCTAAGTTCTAGGGGACTGATGACCATAGCTGTTAAGTCCCATAGTGCTCAGAGCCATTTGAACCATTTTTGAATCTGGTCCCTCCGGCATTGTAAAGCAACAGCGGAACCAGATCCGTTTATGCCGCCCTCGGTTTTCTGCCGCTGGTTCTTTTCCGGCAGAACTGTATGCTTCGCGGCTTCCGCCGCCTCAGCCCAAGACTCCACCGATGGCGCCTCCGCCGCTGGTGCTCTTGCCGCCGCTGTCGCCGGTCTGGTCCCCTGCGCCGGGCGGACGCCTCTCGCCGCTGCCACGGCCCAACCTCCGGCCACCGCCGTGTTCCCCCGCGGTGCCGGAACCGATGGACGCTGAGGCTGCCGTCACGCCGTCGCCCACAGAGGTTGGTGCTCCGCCTCATCCGAACATGCCTAGGCGTATCAAGGCCGTTATTACGGCCAGAGGTGGTTGTTCTGGGAACTGATTTCTCAGGATCTATGCACCCAAATTGCGTGAAAATTTAATCACATGTTAGTTCTAGTATAATATATTTGTCCAATGAATACCCGTTTATCATCTGCATTTCTGCTTCATGTAGCAATTTTAATGGCCAGTAGTGTATGTTCTAAAATCCTGCTGCATATCGACGTTAACGATATGGGCCTGTAATTTAGTGGATTACTCCTACTACCTTTCTTGAATATTGGTGTGATCTATGCAACTTTCCAGTCTTTGAATACGGATCTTTTGTCGAGCGAACGGTAGTATATGATTGTTAAGTATGGAGCTAACGCATCAGCATACTCTGAAAGGAACCTAATTGGGACTATTTACGATTCGAATTCTGGAAAATTTACTTCGTCTTCTTTTGTGAAGGCGTTTCGGAAGGCTGTGTTTAGTAACTCTGCTTTGGCAGCACTGTCTTCGATAGTGTCTCCATTGCTATCGTGCAGAGAAGGCATTGATTGTTTCTTGCCGCTAACATACTTCACATACAGCCAGAATTTCTTTAGATTTTCTACCAAGTTTCGAGACAAAGTTTCGTTGTGGAAACTGTTATAGGCATTTCGCACTGAAGTCCGCTCTAAATTTTGAGCTTCTGTAAAAGATCGCCAATCTAGGGGATTTCTCGTCTGTTTAAATTTGCCATGTTTGTTTCGTTGTTTCTGCAACGGTGTTCTAACCCGTTTTGTGTACCAAGGAGGATCAGCTCCGTCGTTTGTTAATTTATTTGGTAGCCTATAAATCTTTCAATTGCTGCCAATACTATTTCTTTGAATTTAAGCCACATCTGGTCTACACTTATATTATTAATTTGGGATGAGTGGAGATTGTCTCTCAAGAAGGCGTCAAGAGAACTTTCATCTGCTTTTTTGAATAGGTACATTTTTCGAGGATTTGGGGATTACAGAGTTCAGTCTCGCTACGACAACCATGTCTTCACTAAACCCTGAATCGGTTTTGATGCTCGTTATTAACTCAGGATTATTTGTTGCAAAGAGGTCAAGTGTGTTTTCAAAAAATGGTTCAAATGGCTCTGAGCACTATGCGACTTAACTTCTGAGGTCATCAGTCACCTAGAACTTAGAACTAATCAAACCTAACTAACCTAAGGACATCACACTCATCCATGCCCGAGGCAAGATTCGAACCTGCGACCGTAGCGGTCGCTCGGCTCCAGACTGCAGCACCTAGAACCGCACGGCCACTTCGGCCGGCCAAGTGTGTTTTCACAACCGTTTACTATTCACGTGGGCTCATGAACTAACTGCTCGAAATAATTTTCAGAGAATGTGTTTAGCACAATTTCGGATGATATTTTATGCGTACCTCCAGAATTAAACATGTATTTTCGCCAACATATCGAGGGTAAATTAAAGTCACCACCAACTATTATCTTAGGAGTTGGGTACGTGTTTGAAATCAGATTCAAGTTTTGTTTGAACCTTTCAGCAACTGTATCATCTGAATTGGGAGGTTGGTAAAAAGATCCAATTATTATTTTATTCCGGTTGCCAACAATGACCTCTGCCCATACTAACTCACAGGTATCTACTTCAATTTCGCGACAAGTTAAACTACTTCCGACAGCAACAAACACGCCACCGCCAACCGTGTTTAGCCTATCCTTTCGGAACACCATTAGGTTCTTCGCAAAAATTTCGGCTGAGCTTATATCCGGCTTGAGCCAGCTTTCAGTGCCTATAACGATTTGAGCATCAGTGCTTTCTGTGGTGTCACCGCTAGACACCACACTTGCTAGGTGGTAGCTTTAAATCGGCCGCGGTCCATTAGTACATGTCGGACCCGCGTGTCACCACTGTCAGGATTGCAGATCGAGCGCCACCACACGGCAGGTCTCGAGAGACGTACTAGCACTCGCCCCAGTTGTACGGACGACATTGCTAGCGACTACACGTACGAAGCCTTTCTCTCATTTGCCGAGAGACAGTTAGAATAGCCTTCAGCTAAGTCCATGGCTACGACCTAGCAAGGCGCCATTAGTTACTTCATGAATCTAAAGAGTCTCACTTGTATCATCAAGAATGCTGTATACCAAAGGACGATATAAAAGTAAAGTGTTCTAGTAGCTACGTTCTTTTCTTTATCACATTCATCACGTATCCTGTTCCAGACTTCGCGCCAGTCGGCGTGTGTGTACGTGTGCCCTCTCGGCTACCCGTCTCTGTGGACTGGCTGCCTTGTCAGTCCACTACACTTTCTATTAGCGCTTCGAGCTCTGGTACTTTCCCCACATAGCTACGACAATTTACAACTGTTAAACCAATGGTTCCTGTATCTACGTTTTTCCTGTGTTCAGCCTGGACCTTCTTGTGTTTTCCCGAGACCCTCTAACCTAAAAAAACCGCCCAGTCCACGCTACCCATGTAGCCACCTCCTGCATATAGTGGACAAAAAAATGGTTCAAATGGCTCTGAGCACTATGGGACTAAACTGCTGTGGTCATAAGTCCCCTAGAACTTAGAACTACTTAAACCTAACTAACCTAAGGACAGCACACAACACCCAGCCATCACGAGGCAGAGAAAATCCCTGACCCCGCCGGGAATCGAACCCGGGAACCCGGGTGTGGGAAGCGAGAACGCTACCGCACGACCACGAGATGCGGGCTATATAGTGGACACCTGATCTGTTGAGTGGAACCCGAAACCCAACCACACTTTGGCGCAAGTCGAGGAATCTGTAGCCTACACGGTCGCAGAACTGTCTGAGCCTCTGATTGAGACCATCCATTCGGCTCTGTACCAGAGGTCCACAATCGGTCCTGTTGACTATGCTGCAAATGGTCAGCTCTGCTTTCATCTTGCAAGCAAGACTGGCAGCCTTTACCACTTCTGTTAGCCGCTCGAAACCAGAGAGAATCTCTTCTGATCCAAAGTGACATACATCATTGGTAACGACGTGAGCCACCACCTGCAGTTGGCTGCACCCTGTGCTCTTCATGGTATCCGGGAGGACCCTTTCCACATCTGGAATGACTTCACCCGGTATGCACACGGAGTGCACATTGGATTTCTTACCCTTCTTGTCAGCCAAGTCCCTATGGGACCCCATAACACGCCTAACGTTGGAGCTCCCAACTACCAATAATCCCACCCTCTGCGATTGCCCGGAACTTGCAGGCTGAGTGGTTTCCTCTGAAACAGGACAGACGACAGCATCTGGCTCAGCGACAATGTCAGCCACAGACAGAACCTGGAACCTGTTTGTCAGACAAACCAGGGAGGCCTTACGTGCGGCTGCCTGGAAGTCATTCTGTTTCACCCCGGGGCGACCTCCCACTCGACCACACGTGAGGTGTCAGCCTCAGTACGAGCAGTAACTGGGATGGCCACTGGCGAGAACCGATCGGATGACTCGGACGTGCTGGATGTCTGCTGGGTCCCCACGGGTGGCCCACAACAGTGGTGCCCATCCACTACAGCTTCAAGCTGTGTAACCGAGGCCATCACAGCCTGAAGCCGAGAGCGAAGTGTCACCAACTTGGCTCACATCTGCACACAACAACCGCAGTCCCTGTCCATACTATAGGCCGTGGAAAACTAAACTATTCAGATAAGCAGACTATCGGCACGTGCTGCGGAACTCTACTGTAGACCCTGACGAAAATGCATGAACTGTATCTAGTAATACGCAGATATTCAAAAACCTAGCTACTGAAGCACTCAGGTGAAACTAAATAATTTGCCCCTGATTGGGAACTTTTAGTATGTCAGAAAATCGGTTTACTTTCCGACGCAAACGAAAACGCGACAACTGTGGCTATTAGATGTTCAATCCATATGCAGAAACACAAGAAACTGGACTATTAAAGCACACAGATGATATAATACAATTCGCTCCTAGTTAGGAACTCGTAAATGACAAATGCGATTACTTTCCTGTTGCTGCGTCTGTCTCAGTCAGCTACTGCTGACTCATCATGACCTGCTAACTCTTCATCATCACCTGACGAAGGAACACTCGACTCGGGAGGGTGTGGTACAGTTTCCTCGATTGTCCAGGCTGGTTTCACGCATTGAAGGGAAACTGTCTGCTAACGGCCACTGATGAGGATGTCCATAGTACTGTCCGTGTGAGCCACTACTCGATGCAGACCAGAGTAAGGCGGCTGTTATTCTGGCTTGACTGTGTCATCCTGTAATATAAAGACCTCACAAAAGTCCAGTGCTGAATGCAGAAAGACCCGAGGGTGGGTGTGTACTCATGAAGGGGGCGTGTGGATTGCAGCTATGTGCATCTGGACATGCTCAATTAGAGCGGGGAGATCAGACAGGTTGACGTTTGCTTCGTCGTTGACAAACTCTGCGAGGAGAAGTAGGGTCTTGCCATGCAGGAGCTCCGCAAGTGAAGCCTGGAGGTCTGCCTTGTAAGCTGTGTGTATTTCTAACATAACCCAGGGAAGGGCATCAGACCACTCACCACTGTGGCACATAAGGCCCGCTTTTAGAGTCCAGTGCCACCGCTCAAACAGTCAATAGCTCTGTGGGTGGTAAGCCATAGTGTGTAATCTATCTACCCCACAGAGTACACAGAGTTTGTTAAACAGCAGGGATTCAAACTGCCTTCCCTGGTCGGTGGTGATGGATGTAGGACAGCCAAATCTAGCTATCCAGAAGGATACAAATGCGCATGCTACAGAATGCGCTGTGATGTCCTGCAGCGGTATTGCATCCACCCAATGTGTAATGAGGTCAATGACAGACAGGATGTACGTGAAACCAGCAGACATGGGTAACGGTCCTACGAGGTCCAGATTCACATGTTGGAAGCAGCCTTTCGGGATTTTGAATTTGCCTAGAAGGGGTTATGTGTGCCTGCTGACTTTGCTGCGCTGGCACTGTAAACAAACACGAGCCCAAGTATTACAATCCCTCTTCACTCCTGGCCACTCAAAGCATTCTGTAACAAGGCACATAGTAGCCTTAGCACCAGGGTGTGAAACGTTATGTAACGTAGTGGATACTCAGTGATGCAGAACAGGGGGAACAATAGGCCGGGTAGTGCCCATGGACGTATCGCACCACAGTGGCCTGACTGAGCCTGATAGTTTGCAGGAGATGACCTGGAGGGAAGTATCTGGGTTCTGTCAGAGGTTGCGCAATTTTGTATCATTGTCCTGTAAGCCTGCCAATTTATCAAAATTAATAGGGGATGAAATTGCATTGATGCATGATAGGTAGTCAGCCACCACATTATCTGAACATCGGATTTAATGGATGTCTGTTGTATATTGGCAAATTAAGTCCATCTGCCAAAACCTACATGGGGGAAGTCAACAGTGGGGTTATCGATAGCCCCCATGAGAGGGCGATGATATGTGAAAATTGTTATATTTCTTCCTTCGATGTCTGTGCAGAAATATTTTACAGCTTCATAAACCACAAAATGGTGGCCATTTACGTTGAGCCGTAGATAGTTTCTTGGGGAAAAAATGGAGTGGATGAGTTGTATCACTGACGTGCTGTTGAAGAACTGCACTGATTGCAAAATTGCTTGCATCTGCTGTAATAGAGTGCAGGCATCTGGCAAAGGGTGGGCAAGTCTGACACCACATGCTAACACTGATTTAAGGTCTTCAAAAGCTATCACCATTTTATCAGACCACTGTACCTGGCAATTGCCTGAGGTTTGTTTCCTGGGCTTGAATTGCTGCCACCATTGGCAGGTTACAACAGTACAAATTGATAGTTCCTAAAAACTGGCATAATTCACGAACTGACACTTGGGAGGTAGATCACAAATACAGTCAACCCGCTCTGGAGGGGGGTGTATACCTTCAGAGGAGATGGTGTATCCCAGAAAAGTGACAGCGGTGCATCGAAGTTGTGACTTGTCATTGAGGAAAAAATAAGAATGTTGTCAAGGTGTGCAAAACAATATGTGCAGTTAAACAGAAGTGAGTCTATAAAACGTTGCCAAGTTTGGGCCACATTTTTGAGACCATAAGGCATGTAACAAAATTCGTAGAGGCCCAAAGGTGTGATCAGTGCTGTCTTGGGTATGTCAGTCTGTTCCATGGGTATCTGTCAATACACCTTGTGGTAGTCCAAGACACTGAGATGTGTGCTCCGCTAAGTACTTGCATGAAGTCTTGTATATGAGGCGTTTCAGAATGTGCAGGGCAGACGGCAGTTGCAAGCAGTGTCCATGTAAGTGGAGTGGAACCAACATATGCGTGAGTTAGCTGTACTCATCCTGCCAGCTGAAGTGACAGGCGAGGGGAAGACAGGGTGAGCAGGCGCTAGCCTGGTGGGGGTGGGGAGAGGCTGGCGCTGACCCCCTGGCGATTCCCGGTCTTGGCCACTAGATGGCTGCAGTTCCATGTGCTGCCCGCGATATTCACGCGCAAAGCCTCTACTGCCCGATGGTGGAAGTATAGTCATAGGATTACCAACCTCGGCAGTATTAGGCACTGTGTTGTGTGAAGGGAGGTGGCAGTGCTGAATAATTGTGTATGTCTGGTCTGCCAGCTGTATTTTATCCTTGAGTGATGCTGCAATATGTGGAAGCAAATGTAATTGCAGTTCTTGTGGCCGCTTCACCAACAACAGTGCCCAGAGCGCTATGTTTGGCAAGATCTCAGTACTGACCTGTGCACACAAGTGTCGTTACAGCTGTGGGGGGGGGTTCTGTCACCTAAAGTCTCGTCATAAATAATTTTGTGAATAATATTGGCTGGCAGATGAGAAAGGCATTCAATGAGTAGTGCACGTGTGTGCTTCCTCTGTGATGGGTGATTTGATGCGTTGGACGTCTGGTAGCTGTGTAGGCAAGACGTGATATCCAGTCCTTGTAGGCAGCAAATCTGTACGGCCACACAAGCATGGTGCGGCAGGCATGGAAGGATCAATAGCCGATGCAGGTAAAATTTCGAGCAGAGGTGCGAAATCGCAATTGAGTGCCAAGTGACAGGGCAGGACCACAGCTGGTGCATCACCCAAGGTGTGCTTGGGGTGGCAGGGCAGATAGGCATATACATGGCACAGTGCGGTTGACGCGAGTATCCTTTTGACAGCCGTGGAGGGGGACATGTTAAACGATGGACCAATTTGAGGAGGGGGCGGCCATGCGTGTGGACCCTGAAACTGGACAGCTGTATGGTCCATGTTAGGGTGCAGTAGAAACTCAGGCAAAGGGTTTCCAGAATCTTGTTCTTGAGGAGCATTCTGTCAAGTGTAGAATGCCGTAGAAGGTGTCCGCAACAATGTGTACAATGCTCAGTGTGGTGTGCCTGCAGAGGTTAGGGTCGCCTGGACGGTCAAAGCAAACACCGGAGACACAAACATTCCCAGTGTATTAATAGCACATGGGGTAAAGCGTTGCGCTTCACAGTCGAAGGTCCATCCTGCAGTAGCGGTCTCCTGCACTGCAGGAAGAACTGGCGGTTGCGACATTGTCTATTGGCGCGAAACCGGTGATACATAGCGAGCGAATGCAACGTATTTTCGCGACTCAGGGTCACCAATGTGGGTATTCTGCATATAGCAACTAACTGTGCACAGAAAACTCCAAACTTATTATGATCAGGCACTTTTATTAAGGTTCGTATAATTACACATAACACAAAGAAAACAATACAGAGAATCCCAACGTGAACATCATAAACCAACTCTCCTAGAACAAGCCAAAGAGCCATGAGTCCCAAAGACACTTTACTCTGCACTTTGCAGGTGGCAGTTACTCGTGGTCGATGGTCGCCACAAGGGTATTTCACCCATCTCACACATCTTGTGTACAAGATGTAATATGCTTGTCATGGCTGGCTCTCTCAAGGATATCGGTAGTTCTGAAGGAGTGTCGTTTACTTCTGGGGCCTTGTTTTGACTTAGGTCTTTCAGTGCTCTTCTTGCAGTATCATACCGGTATCTCCCATCTCATCCTCATCTATGTCCTCTTCCCTCATGTCCCTTGTATAGACCTTCTATATGTACCTTCCACCTTTCCCTTCTTTGGTTATGACTGGTTTTGATCTGAGCTCTTGACATTCATACAGATGCTTTCCTTTTCCCAAAGCCCTCTTTAATTATCCTGTAGATGGTATCTAACTTTCCCCTAGTGAAATATGCTTCTGAATCCTTACATTTGTTCTCTAGCCATCCCTACTTAGCCATTTGGAACTTCGTGTCAATTTCATTTCTTAGACATTTGTATTCTTTTTCACCTGCTTCATTTTCTGCATTTTTTAAATTTTCTCCTTTCATTACATGAATAACTGCCAAAAAATCGATCTTTTAATTTTTGTCCCAAGAAATTCTCTGGAGTTTTCTGAGGAAGAAAAAGTTTACTTTCAGGAAAATGGACCACGGAAAGTACCAAAATTATAGGAATTTAAAAGTGGCTGTATGCACCACGACGTCCCCATGGAACACAGTCAGGTATGTTGAAAATAAAGTTTTGCTCTCATTTGTTTCGTTTTTACGACTTTTTGGTCCCTTAAGTTGGCTAACCTGCGAAAGGTTTACAGTTCCTTATCTTTCGTTTATACAGAGAGTTTAGTCAGTAGTCACTGTTTGCTGTTGTTTTGGCGCAAATAATTTGTCTACAGCGAAGTAATTGTGTGCATTAGTTTCTTATTCCACTTGAAAGCAATGGGAAGAATTAAGAAGTTTGGTGCTAAACAACGTAACTTTTATGGAAATCGCTTAACCGAATGGATTAACTCTGTTAATACTGAAATACAACGTGATACAACACTTCAGTCAGTTTCAACTACTCAAAGTGCTTCAAAGCTAAAACTGAAATATGTGGGCAGTGGGCTTGACAGTATTAATGCTGATAATATAGAGACGCAAACTGTTGGCTCAGGTTGTTTGTGTTGATATCTGAACTAATAAAAAAGCTCTCTGGTGGTGTAAGGAATGTGGCAATAGTGGTGTGAAGGTAGTTGAGGAGACACATGCTAGAAGAGGAAGTGCATCGAAATGAAGAATTCTTTGTGATTTACGCGAATGTGATTGTACTTGTGGCGTAACTAAACGGAGAGTGTATAACACAAACATTAAACTTGCTTATTCCATGAGATGCTCAAATTTTCTGTGCTCTTATGGACTTCTCTCTGCCTAAAAGGCTTGACAGGTGCAATAAAATTATTCTATAGACTTTAGAAGAAGTAGCAAATGATAGTATGAAATACGCTGTTTAGGGAAGTGTAGACATGAATGAAGCAATAGATGTATGTCTGCAGCCCTGGATGCATCCTGGCAGGGAAGCGGTCATAGTTTGCTAAATGGTGTAGTGACAGCTACCTCCTTGGGGAATGATTAAGTCATTGATGTGGAAAGTATTAGCAAGTACTGTGAGGCTTTACTAGTGGAACTGGAAACCATAAATGTTTGATTGGCTTTAGTGGTTATAGTGGAGGGATGGAATCTAAAGGTTTTGTGGTGACATTTCACAGGTCAGTGGAGAAACATGGTGTGATGTATACATTTTCCTAGGAGATGGAGATTCAAAAGGATACAAAAAAGTTTGTGAATCCATCCTAATGCCGACACAAAAATTTAAGTAATGGAATGTGTGGGATATGTCCAGAAAAGGGCAGGTACAAGTGTGAGGAACTTGAAGAGTAATTTGAAGTGAAAGAATTTAGCTGATGTAAGTGCATTAGTGGATGTGGTTGGCCCAACAGACAGGTTGCAGTATTATTATGGACAAACCACAAGACAAAATAAAAATGACCTTGAGGAATGAAAAGGCAGTATGGGCTTCTTTCACAAATGGTCCACAGATGACAACCCATGTCATGCACTCTGCCTACCAGCCAGTGTTTCAACGTGTGGCTACCAGAGGGCTGTTAGTCAAGGTATGACCTACAACCATAAACATTCTTTCTTCTTTGCCATTTGCTATAATGGAAGTTATAAAACCTGTACATCGGGATCTTAGTGACACAAGATTATTAGAGAAATGTTTGTATGGTAAGTTTCAACAATTGTATATGGGAATGGATACCAAAACTGTTCCAGTAGGACTAAATACTTTGAAAATAGGTGTTCTAGATGCTGTTCTATGTTTCAGTGACAGTGCAGTGTCAAAGCTCAATGTTATGGAACTGATGGGAGTGCCTAGTGGATGCATAGAGCTCTAGTAGCTATTAATCAAAGGACACTCTTTGAAGCAGAAAAATCAGTGTTGGAAGCCACCAAATAACCTAGAATAAGAAGGATAGGTGTGAAAAGAAGGGAGGAAGAACAACATGGGACACAAGATGAATATTGACCTGGGATACATTAGTGTCATGCAAGTTTAATAGAAATAGCAAGTTTAACTTTAACTTGAATTTCCTGAAAGTTAAATTAATTCGTGTTTATTTTTTTATTTACTCATAAAGTTCTGTAGGACCAAATAGAGGAGCAAATCTCCAAGGTCATGGAACATGGTACATGAAATTACAACACAACGTAATAACAGATAAAAATAAATGTTCGTGAACCTTAAATAAGTTAGTCCATAAGTTTAAGTAAACGCTATCAGCAATACAATAAAAATAAGCTTAATTTTTCAAGGAACTCCTCAACGGAATAGGAGGAGTGACCCATGAGGAAACTCTTCAGTTTCGATTTGAAAGTGCATGAATTAATGCTAAGATTTTTTAATTCGAGTTTCGTGTGGCAGCTTATTGAAAATGGGTGCAGCAGTATACTGCACACCTTTTTGCACAAGAGTTAAGGAAGTCCGATCCAAATGCAGGTTTGATTTCTGCAGAGTATTAACTAAGTGAAAGCTGCTATCTTAACACCTAGAAATTTGAGTGTGTTTATACCTGCCTAAGAGATGGATGTTACCAACTGAGGGTTAAAAATAGAGCGCTGAAATTTTGTATACTGTCTTAAAACATGCTTAACTAAAAAGTAGACTACTCTTGTGATTTAACTTTGAAAATAAAATGCTTTTTTGAAGAAAAACCATGAATTCATTTCCAAAATTTTTGATAATCCCTGATCAAACTTAAATTTTTTTTGTACCACAATGTATGACAGCACCATCTTCTCAATAGTCTGCTTTAAAGATAATAGTGTGAAGAACTTAAAGGAAAAATATAAATCTTCTACTTTGTTTGTATTTTGAGTAATGTGTACCTATGATGTACATAAATAATTAGCATGGTTTATTTCATTTGCAACAAAAAAATACAATTAAAAAATGTGTGAGAGTTAAAGCTGTGGTTCATACATAAAAATGTTTTGAAAGATGACTTAAAATGTAGTGAGCATTATATGGGCTTACAAATCTTGTTCTTTGGGTTACACTGTTTAGAAAATTGACAATTTTTTCAAGGTTTCTCCTGGTATTCATGGACCAGTCCCCTTAAATTGAATATCTCCCATATTATCTGAAGATTTACGCTAAACATGGTCTTTTTACCTATTTCATCCTCTGCTGCATTCACTATATCGTCTCTTAAAGCTACCCATTCATCTTTTACAATGTTCCATCCCCCTGTTCTAGTCATCCATTGCCTACTGTTACCTCTGAAGCTTTCAGCAACCTCTTACGCTTTAAACTTATCCTGGTCCCATCTCCTTAATTTCCTACCTTTTTGTAGTTTTTGAACATTAATCTACAGCTCATAATGAATACATTGTACTCAGAGTCCACAGATGTACCTAGAAATGTCTTACAATTTAAAATCTGGTTCCAAAATCTCTGTCTTACGGTTATATAATCAGTCTGAAGCGTTTCTTTGTCTCCACATCTTTTCCATGTGTATAGCCTTCTTTCGTGATTCTTAAACCAAGTGTTTGTTATGATTATATTATGCTCTGTGCAAAGTCCTAGAGGCAGTTTCCTCTTTCATTCCTTTTCCCCACTCCATATCAGCCTACTATTTTTCATCCTTTTCTTTTCCCCACTATAATTCCAGTCCCCCATCACAATTAAATTTTCATCTCCCTTAACTATTTGAATAATTTCTTTTACCTCCTCATACATTTTGTCAATGTCTTAATCAGGTGCAGAGCTAGTGCTCATATAAACTTGTAATAGTGCTGTGGGTGTTTGCTTTGTGTGTATGTTGGCTACAATAATGTGTCCACTATGCTGTTCATAGTAGCTTACCTGCATTCCTATTATTTTTTATTTTTTTATTTTGTAGGCCTATTCATTAGTCCTACTCAGGCAGTACCCCAAGTTGATTTGATTTTTATAACCCTGTATTCACCTGACCAGAAATCTTGTTCCTACTGCCACTAAACTTCACTAATTCCTACTATATCTAACTACAGCCTATCTATTTTCATTTTTAATTTTTTAACCTACTTGCATGATTAAAGGATCTAACATTTTACATTCTGATCTGTTGTGTACCAGTTTTGTTTCTCCTGATGACAACATTCTTCTGAGAATTCACTGTCTGAAGACCTGAATGGGGGAATATTTTATCTCAGAAATATGTCATCCAAGAGGACATCAGCATCATTTAACCATATAGTAGAGCTTCATGCCCTCAGGAAGAATTATGGCTGCTGCATCCCCTTGCTTACAGCTGCTGACAGTACCAGCCGAGCTAAGCATTTCAGTTGATGTTACAAGTCCAGATCAGTCAATCATCCAGACTGTTACACTTGCAACTACTGAAAAGGCTGATGCACCTCTTCAGAAACTACATGTACGTCTGGTCTTTCAACAGATACCCCTCTGTTGTGGTTGAACCTATGGTATGGCTATCTGTATTGCTGAGGCACACAAGCATCCCCATCTATGGTAAGATCCATGGTTCAGGGAAGGGAAAGGGGAGGGGTTATTTGCATACTAAAAACTGTTAAAACATGTATTACATTTGAATTGTATTAAAATGTTAATTAATAGATAAAAGCTAAAGGGTGTCCAGCAAAGCAGTCCCTGATTTGAGCATTAAATATCTTGGAAACTAAGGTCAATAGACAACAAAAACAAAAGGATTGTTTATCGTGAACACTGTAAGAATTTTATACACGTATTATATAGATGTTCAAAAATAGTTTGAAAAGCTACTAACAAATGGTGCTGTGTGCTGTGCAGCCCATACAGTATCAGCATGCATAATTAAACTAATTCTGTGCAAGTAGTCTTTGCAATCGCATAATGAACTTACTGAAATGTCCACCAACAGCAGTACAGAGGCTACACAAATGAACAACGAAATTTGCCGTCACATCCTGTAGTGTATCAATGGAAATGGATTCAGGTGCCACACAGATCACCAATTAAAGTTTATCCAGTGTGGCTGAATGTTTCTGGTAATCAATGTCTGTCAATGTGCCCCACAAGAAGTAATCAGCAGGAGTCAGATTGGGTGAATGTGGAAGGCAATCCATTGACGTGCCAGTAAATTTGCTATATGCCAACACAATCACTCTGTTCCCATATTCATATTTATTCACCTTTAAACATTTTACATGTAATCGGTGTCATATAATAAAAGTTACAGATACATTGTATACATCTATACATACATATTTTTGACAAGACGAATTGCCTGCATAATATTATATTTTTAATTTTGTAATATATACCCCTTTCACAAAACGTACCATCAAAATCCAATATCATTTATTGCACTCTCTTGAAATTCTTGAACTTTATGAAATACTTTACTTTTTATCCATTTTGCTACTTTTACTTTAAATTTATCCATGGGCATAGAATGTGCACTTTTGGGCAATTTGTTAAAAAATGTGGGTGCTTGATACTTATAACTGCAGTGAATCTTTGATTGTGTGGCAAACGGGATGTCTATTTCTTGTATTATGTAGATGCATTGCCATCCTAAAGTCAAAGTTATTTAAATTTTCTTTGACATATATCAGGCAACTATAAATATACAAGCCAGGGACTGTCATTATATTTAATTCTTTAAAATGCTGCTTACACGAGTCTCTGGGCAGCTGATTGCTCTCTCTCTCTCTCTCTCTCTCTCTCTCTCTCTCTCTCTCTCTCTCTCTCTAAACACAGTCTTTGAAATTGGGCAGTTTCCCCATAGTGTAATTCCATAAATGAGATTAGAGTGGAAGAAGGCAAAGTATGCATATAGTAGGAGTGTTCTACTACTAGAACCTCTCAATTTATGTAACAAGAAGATTACACCTGAGAGTTTTTTGCATAGCATGTCTGTGTGAGTTTCCCAGTTAAGTTTTTGGTTGATATGGAACCCTAGTAGTTTTACAGATTTGTTTTCATGTTTGGGGGCATTCAAATTAAAAACAATATCTTCTGTCTTATTATTATTTATCTGTAATGAATTTGCCTGAAACCGGCTGGTGCATCTGTCCTCCATTGCTATTTTTACATTATTCTGTAATTCATTCAAGTTGTTTCCCTGAGTAATTAGCATTGTATTGTCTGTATACAGTGCTGTGTCACAAGGTAATGAAGAAGGCAAATCATTTATGTAGACTACATAAATAAAAGGTCTAAGTACGGAGCCCTATGGCACTCCTTTGGTAACAGGCATGAAACTGGATCTTTTATCATTTATAGCCACTGTTTGTTTTCTATTGCATAAGTAAGATTGTAATAGTTAGAGACTACTCTCCCCTATTCCATAATACTATAGTTTTCTTATAATAATATTGTAGGATACAGTATTGAATGAATGCTTTCTTAAGGTCCAACAGTCTCGCACTAATTATGGATTTATTCTCAAAGGAGTCGTATACTTTAGTGACAATGCTCTCTTCTGCCTTCACAGTTGAGAGACCAGTTCTAAACCCATAATGTGTGGAACATAGCAGTTTATTCGATTCAAAATACTGGCTCATTTGCTGTTGGATACAGTATTCTATTATTTTTGAAATTATGGGAACTAGCGAAAGGGGTCGGTAATTGTCAGGTAAATCTTTGTCACCTTTCTTATACACAGGTATGATAAACAATCTGGGTAAACACATTCATTTAGTATCTTATTTATTACCCTTGTTAAGGGGATTATTATTTCTTCTCTGTTATTTTTTATAACATAATTAGATAAGCCACAATAGTCTTCAGCTCTGGAGTTACTGAGCTTGGCCATTGATGCACTGACCTGTCTAGGAGTTACTAATGCCCATTCAAATTTATCACTCAGCTTTCTGTGTATTGTAGGTAGCAGTGCTTTTGCCTTTCTCACATCTTCCTCTGTCTTAATGTCAGAGACAGGATTCGCCAAATGTGCATTTAATATATGTGGAGGAATTTGTATACTGTTTCCTTTCTTTTGGCAGTTTATTTCTGTTTTAATGACTTTCCATGCTGCTTTGCATTTATTTGTGGAATTGATTATGAATGTGTCATTGGCTTTGTATTTTGCTGTCTTGACTTCAGACCTATAGTATTTTCTGGCTAGTTGGTAGGTATTTTTATATGTTTCACTATGGTGAGACCTGTCACGATACATGAGCATAACTGTTCTTAAATTGTTTAATTGTGGTGTGTACCATTCTTTTAGTTTAGGGGTGGGTGTTACTCTTGTGGGTTCTTTGGTACTGTTTAGGGCAGATTTCTTCAAATATTTTTACTACTACATCTAGGAATTTAATGGTTGACTCATTAGCTTTCTTAGTGTCTGTGATTACTTCATACCAGTCTATTTGTTTTAACCTGGATTTTAAATAGATAGCTTTTTTTCATTTAGTCTCCTTATTGTTCTACCTGGCTCATCTGAATAGCTTCCTATTTTATTATGTAGTGGAAATTTAAGCCAAAGCCCATCATGATCTAAAATGCCTAATTTAATTATGTTGCTCTGACTTTCATGTATTTGAAAATTACTGATTATGTTGTCAAGACATGCATTCTGTCTCGTGGGTGTATAGTTTATGCAGTAAAAGTTAAGTGCTCTTAATGTGTTAAGTAGATTGTTTACAGTTGTGCTTTTAATTCTAATGTCTATATTTATATCACCGAATATCAAAACTTTGCACTTTTTCTTCTTAAGGAAGAATACTATGAGTTTTTCAAGACTCTGTATAAACAAGTCCTCATATTGATTAGGAGTGCGATACACAGTGACAACTAATATACCAATACTTGGAAACAATACAGCTGCTGCTTAAAAATATGTTTCAGTACAGAAACTACTTATATCTGTAGCTTCATATATCAATTTCAGTCCCTTACAAATATATTTGGCTACACCACCATGCTTCATGTTAGTTCCACAGTACCCTGTAGCTAGTTCATAACCATTAGGTGCACTCAAATCTATTTCTGTATGAGATAGCCAATGTCCATTTACCAAAAGCACAGTACAGTGAAGTATTTCCAACCAATATTGCAGTTCCAAGAGCTTATTTTTCATTGACTGGATATTAATATGCAAAAAGAGTAGACAATTTTCATTGACAGTTGGCACTGACTGACTATGGGTTTGACATGTCTTCCTCATTTATGACGCATCACTTACCTTAGGCAACTTCTTCTGTCTGTTTTTCTTCTGGTTTTCCTCCCTATTCTGCTTCCAACTAAAAAATCACTCAGATGAGTGGGAGGCACTGTTTTCCGTTTGGTTGGTAAGGTGGTCACATTTTCTTTTTCACTGCTTCTTATTGTAGACACTGTCATTGATGTACATTCTAATATTGCTGTTGCTGGAGCTATTGTTGATGCTGTGGTTGCAGCTATTGTCACTGATGTTGGTACTACAGTTGTTTCTGTCGGCATTATGTTTTATCTGCTGGTTGAACTTCTGCTTTTGCTGCTATGAGAGGTGCTGCAGCTGACCTTGCTGCTATTGTTTTTGAAGGTGGTGTTGCTGCCATCGTTGCTGAAGATGGTGCTTCAGCTGCTACTAAATTTTGATATGATGATGTTTCCACAGTTGATGTAGCACTATATTGGGTCAATTAAGTGCCAGTTTCTTCTCAGATGTTTTATTCTGTTTTTCTGAAACAGTATTAGCTATTTGTTTGGCTACTACCTGCTTTCCCAACTTGTTTAGATGTGGCCCATGTTCTGTATAAAATCTACAACCAATATTGTTTGTCAATAATTTGCACATTTCTGAAATGTTTGCAAATGCTTGTATGTTGTTTATTTGCCACTGTGATTTCACTATTAACACAGGACCGTTGAGGCAGGCCGTGCCTGTGCGGTAAATTTCAAACTATTACATTTGTATGAGTAAGATGGCTCAGGTATCTTTTCAGATTCTGTGTAACCTCCTTTGTTTCATTTTTATTTACATCATTTGATCTCCCTAACAGAACAACAAAATCATTTTGAATGAGCTTTGCACACTCAGCAGATTGTGCTACCTTCCCTACTTCTGACAGTGAGGCATTTGGCTTAATAAAACTGGTTGCTTTTAACCGTTTACACTGATTCACAATATCTGCTAGTTCATGCCCGTCACTGTCCACTAGGACTGCATTTGTTAATTGTATTATTTTGCTCGTTGAGGCAATCACTTTGTTCTTCAGGTGTGTTTTGTCTTTTCTGTTCTAATAATAATACACACTGATGCTTTAAATTATGTATTTCTTGGATTAACACAGATATAATTTCAGATTTCTCAAGAAAGCAAAACACTTGTTTGATGCGATGTCCTCTGGTCCCATCTTTCATGAACCATGCAGTGCCTTGTCAGTCCTCCAATATGAACTGTGTTGCAGCAAATTATTCCAAAATTGCAATGTGATATGCATTGGTAATTGTTTCTTGCATGAAAAAGGGCCAATAATGCCTTTGCTGCAGTCCAAACAGTGACTTCGGGAGAATACAGTGGTTTTACTTCACACAAATGGTGATTTTTGGAACCTCAAAATCGCCAGTTTTGTTTATTCACAACTCCATCCAGATGAAAGCATGCTTCCTTTGTGAACCAGATGCAGTCAACATAAAATCCTTTTTTGTCAATCATTGTGAGAATATGGTTTGCAAAGTCAGCCCTCTGTCACACAACTCATACAGGTACAGACGGGTGGCTTTGGATTTTGAATGGAAACATATGTAGGCTCTGTATAAGTATTTTCTGAATGATGGAGTGTTTCAAACAAGTCTCTATCGCAATTCTTCAGACAAATTGCTTTGGCTTTTGCTGAATAATTCCAGAAGCTGTGGTGACATTTTTAGGACTAAGAACATTTTCCCTGGGGCCAACATTCCCCACTAGATCATCAGCCACACTTCCTCTCCACTGAAATTCATGTAGTGTTTGCAAATGATTCTTTTGTCTCATCAAATGAAGCATCTACGTCTTCTTGAGCCTTGCTGGCTTTTATGCCTTTTGAGTACAAAGTCGCGTCATCTGCAAACTGCAAGAACTGTCCATGAGAGATTAAGTAATTTATGAAAACTATGAACAGGAAGGGCCCCATTACAGGTCCCAGCAGCATGCCATATCCCAACTTCCATTCACATAATTCCTTGGTCTGATACAATCTGCCATCGATTTTCCAGGTAATATTTGAGGATTGCCGGAACAATGCCTTCAACTCTATACTGACTAAGCTGCTTTGGAAGAACCTTTTGAGGAATGCAGTGAGGTGCTTTACTAAGGTCACAAAGAATCAGTACCAAAGATTATTTTTCATCAAAACTGTGTTTTATTCTAATAAACAGATCTAGTGCTGCTGTTGTTGTAGATTTGTCTTTATGGAAACCATGCTGTGCCTCTGAGAAGAATTAATTAATTTCAAAGTAATTAGACAACTGATCTTTCATTTTAGTGTCAATGACTTTAGCAAAGACTGGAATTACTGAGATTGGACTGAAGCCTGCCATCATGCCGGGGTCTCCCTTTTTATAAATTGGTACTGTTTATGCAAATTTAAGGAAGTCCGGAAATACACCAGCAGAAAGACATTTATTGATTACCATATTTCATGGTTCAACAATTTCATAGATCATTCTGTTGATAATATTAGTGGACATCCCATATACATACTGATTTTACCATTTTTATTAGGCTATTTTTATTTTTTTAAGTTTCCTTCCCTTCATCATGGTGGACCTTTTGTCATTTCATACAGGATCTGCAGGTCTATATTCAAGTCAGGGATTGCACTTATAGCGTTTCTCACAACATCAATAAAATAACTGTGGAAGTCATCAAAATAACCGTGGAAGTTATCCAGCTTAAAGGGGAGATGGGATTTTTCCTGTGTTTATTCCTTAAGTCACAGGGTGCCTTGAATGGGTTGTAAGTTCCTCCAATGAACCTATCATTGCGTTTTTTGGCTTCTTCTACATACTTTTTATAAAATTTTTTGCTTGTAAATATTTATCATGTTTTTCCTTTCACTACATTTTTCGTATGTTATGACATGTTTGCAGGACTTTTTTGTTGTTCTGTGGATAGACAGAGCCAAATTTGGTTTTGATGGTCTGAAAGAACTCTTTAAATGCATCAGTTGCTGCCATGTCCTGTAATCCAGGCTGCCACTATACAGCAAATAGTGCTGTCTGAAAAGCACTCAGTGTTTCCTTATTTATGGTCCTTTTTGTGAATACATGACTAGAATTCCAGGAAACAGCTGGTTGATTATTAGCTCTTGGTGTGAATGAATGTCAGACTGAAAGTGTGTGTGAATCCATAATTAGTGATATGGATGTAAATGGGGTGCTAACAGAGGAATCTGAAGTGAGTAAGGTTGAAGTGGCATGCGTGCAGATAATAAATGAAACTGTTGTGGCAGTAAATGATATTGAGCAGGAAGGTAATGTCGGAGGAGAATGTGAGTCACTAGTAATTAGTAGTGGTGTAAATGAGTAATAGTCTGTTGCAACTAAGGCAGATTTTGTAATAGAAACATAGTGCTTACTAATAGTAAATGAAATTGCCAGCCAGGTTGATGAGTTTAACAAGGAAAAGGCGTGTGTGAAACATTGCCAATTAACAGCAATATAAATGAGTTACTAAAGACTGAAATGGAAGCAGGTAAGACTGACCAACAGTGTACTGATGTATGTGAAACAGTGAGTTAATATGATACTAGTATGAATGGTCTGATTGATCAGAAAGTTGTTGATGTGAATGATCATGTATTTAGTAAATTGGCACTGAATTATATCATGGCATAGAGAACTCGGAACTCCTTGGAAGTATCAAGATACAGTCTGATACTTGGTACCACCTGCTCTACAAACTTGATTGCTTTTCATCATAACAATGGACTAACTGTACCAAAAAAGTGTACTCTTAGACAGTTTGGAGCATTCTAAAGCTCATCTTTCTGGGCTCAATACTGATTTATAAAAAATTAAATTGAGTGTGATATGATAAATTAGAGAGACATATGATTAGTCATATTTTTGGCCCAGGTTTTGTTACAAGCAAAATTTTACAACTTCTTGACAGACATGTCACAATCATTATCATATCACACCAAAATAAAAAACCACAAAAAATTACATTGCATCACTGACCTGCACAACAGAGGCAATGCAGCACCCAAATCACTGGCAGCAACTGTGGTGTCACTGCCAGACACCACACTTGCTAGGTGGTAGCTTAAATCGGCCGCGGTCCATTAGTACATGTCGGATCCGCGTGTCGCCACTGTGTGATCGCAGACCGAGCGCCACCACACGGCAGGTCTCGAGAGACGTACGAGAACTCGCCCCAGTTGTACGACGACGTTGCTAGCGACTATACGGACGAAGCCATTTCTCTCATTTGCCGAGAGACAGTTAGAATAGCCTTCAGCTAAGTTAATGGCTACGACTTAGCAAGGCGCCATTAGCCTTAAATAGCTTGTATATAAAGAGTCACTTGTATCGCCACAATCTCCAGATGTCTCATCAAGAACGATGTATACAAGGATGTATTAAAAGTTAAGTATGTTCCAAAGATACGTATTTTCTTTATCACATTCATTAAGTCTCCTGTTTCAGACCTCACTCCATCCTTCATGAGTTAGTGCGTGCATCTTGGCCGCCTCTTTCAATTAGTGTGCGTAGTGTTGGCAAGTCTGCCGACACAACAGCAGCAATGAAGACATTAATCACACAGTAGGCTAGATCTGTCACATGACCAACAAGTCCTTGATGCACAAACAAGGGTACACCACACCATCTAACTAGAAAAATACTGAGAACTGTATGTGCTCATTTGAAGAACACAAAATAGTCATCAGGAGATATGGAACATAGCAAAGATTGAGCGGCCTGATGGGTTCTAATGTTATTCAGGCAGCCTTGACATGTATTATGCATCCAAAAGGAAAGTTAATTACTTTTACAGTGAGTCAAACAATAGATCACATTTTACTCAAGTTTTATAATATCATACAGTTACTAAAAACTCATGAAGCCTTTTAAGGCGGACATTTGCATATAGGTGGTAGGTCTTTGACTTTGTGTAGGGATACAAAGATCTCATGAAGGCCTACAAGTTCACTTCAGCCCCACAGAGACAAGGTACTCTTGCCTGTATTGGGTTCCTTCAGATCAGTCTTATACATTAATCTTTGTGTTTCAGTTGAGATGTGGAAGGTCACAGATTTTTTTTTCTTTTTAGTGCTAATCCAGGAATCATATGTTAATGATGTATCACTTTCATGTTCTGTGACACATTCTGCTGCATTAGTTTGGTAAAGGAATATCAAAGTGGGAATTATCGTCATCATTTAAGACTGATTATGCCTTTCAGCGTTCAGTCTGGAGCATAGCCCTCTTATAAAATTCCTCCATGATCCCCTATTCAGTGCTAACATTGGTGCCTCTACTGATGTTAAACCTATTACTTCAAGATCATTCTTAACTGAATCCAGGTACCTTCTCCTTGGTCTGCCTCGACTCCTCCTACCCTCTACTGCTGAACCCATGAGTCTCTTGGGTAACCTTGCTTCTCCCATGCGTGTAACATGACCCCACCATCTAAGCCTGTTCGTCCTGACTGCTACATCTATAGAGTTCATTCCCAGTTTTTCTTTGATTTCCTCATTGTGGACACCCTCCTGCCTGTGGGAATTAGATTTCTTGTCAACAAAATTGTATCACCGCGTGATGAACATGTTATGACAGGTATATGTATCATCACTATGGTAAAAAAATTAAGACCTGCAACAGTGTGTGGTCAAGGTGTATGTCAGTTGAAGGAGGGTAGTGTAACATTAACTCAGTGCCCTGTGACAGCAGAATGCTATTTCTAAGAACTTAAAGGTGTGTCTCTGCTTAAGTTTCACAGCAGTGTGAAAACAGGACTTTTGAAAATAGAAAAAACAGACACATTCACACAAGCACAAATCACACATGGCCATTGTCTCCAGTTGATAGGGTGTGACTGTGAACTGTGACTGCTCACCATTCCCCCCCCCCCCCAGGCTGCTGCTCACATCAGATGCAATCACAGTCCTCTGTCAGGCGCCATAGGCCAGAGACAGAGGATATGTGTGAACTGTGCTTGTTTGTATGTATGTGCTTATCCCATTTCTAAAGAAGGACCTTTTTGTCCAAAAACTTAAATGTTTGGCAGTGTTTACTGTGTGCCTGTTTGCAACTCTTAATCCTGTGCTATGTGGTGTAGCAATCTATCCTTTTCACATTGTTACAATATTATGAAAAGGATAGCTGCTACTTGCAATATAGTGGAGATGCTGAGTCACAGATAGGCACAACAAGACTGTCCGAAAGTGAACTTTCAGCCAACAAGGCATTTAAATTTTCACCCTGCAACTTTAAAAACTTGAATGTAACTCTGAAGGTCACAAAATATCATTATGCTAATTTGTAAACACCCTTCCCAAACCAAAAATAGTCAGCCCATGCAAGGCAGTCAACTGTTTAACATCTTCATGAAAGTTTACATGTTGAAATGTCCACATCCCTCACCAGTAAGAACTATGCAAAACATGTCAGCATACTTAGCTAGCATCTATTGAAAATCCATGTACTGTTAACCTCAACTAATGCTCCAATGAACATTCACTTAAAATTAAGGTCAAGTTGACAGTTTTGTGATATTTACATCAATGACAATTAGTGACTCACTGTGTGCAGTAATGTTTATTTCAGACTGCATAGGGCTAGTGTCGTATTAACTTCTATACTGTGAACAACAGGACATGCTTGTGCAGATGATGATAATGTTTTGTGTTATTTTGATGGACTGTGACTCGAAAGAGAAGTAGCCCACTGTCACTAAATGTTGAACTTATATTAGTGGACTATTATATTTACCGTGTTGGGAGTGAACTCAATACTCTATGAGGTAGTGATGTGTATAAATAAACTGTGTAATGATGACATGAATTGACTCTGTATGTATGCTATCAGAAGGCATTATTGCTGTTTATAATGTCAAAAAGTAATGTTGCTTTACATGGTTGCTTACTGATATCAATGGATAAAATCAGCAGGACAGATGTTGCTAAATTCTCTAGAGAAATAACACTTAAAGAACTTTCAAATGATAGAGGCTGGTCAACACTCCAATGAAAATGTTTGTTTGAAATAAATATAAAATAGTGAAAAATTTAACTCATGTGTTATGTTTGACACTGAACTACATAAAAACTGACTAAAGCTATTCCAGAGGATGAGACTTCAGTTCTGTGTGTGCCACCAGGGAACCTCAACTACAACCAGGTAACTAAACAATACAACTGGAATTAGATTAGATGTTTACAATACATCAGGGAAAGTACCTGCTTGAAGAGAGCAGCCACATAAGTGTGTAAGTACTTCTCTTTAAGATTGTTGCAGGAACATCATCAATACCTGCAGAGTTAGAGATTTTTGTCTTTTTGTTTCTTTTGATACTTCATCTTGTGTGACACTGCTGATCTACATTGATTTAGTACATGTTGTGATGTTCCCCTTATCTGTTGATGCACTTGGTTCCATGTGTCTTGAAGTCTTGTGTTTTGATGCTCTGAGCTAATACGCTGAAAACTGATTCTGTAAAGGATAGGACCAAACAATACACACCTTACAATAATGGATTCACCCATTTTATTATGACTTTCTTAGAGCTTTTGGTGGGCTTTGGGAAACCTATGTACACAGAACCTACAATTTTGCCATTTTCTAAATACACAGCTCATAGTGAAAGAGGCTTAGTCCTTATCGAATGTATCTTTCCATCTTTTAATTTTCCTGACTTTTATGATAATAATGGAAATGTAATGGCTGTGTGTTTTCATTATCCAATCATCATGCAGTTGGTTAAAGTGAATATTTACTTTGAGGCACTCCACTGTCAAATATCAAAATGTAAAAGGTATGTCTTATTAGTGAATCAATTCCAGACTGTGGAAAATGTAAACCACCCAGCCTATAAAAGTTGTGAACATTAGTATGGTTTGCCACTAGTTATTGTGTAGTTTGTTAACTTGGTTTGAATATTTAAACTTTTGGTTATGGTAAAGCTTATAACCAGACAAGAAATGCAGATTACAAATAAAAATGAAGGGATGGAAATTAATTACTCCAGTGTGGTGTACATTATTTGATATACACTCCTGGAAATGGAAAAAAGAACACATTGACACCGGTGTGTCAGACCCACCATACTTGCTCCGGACACTGCGAGAGGGCTGTACAAGCAATGATCACACGCACGGCACAGCGGACACACCAGGAACCACGGTGTTGGCCGTCGAATGGCGCTAGCTGCGCAGCATTTGTGCACCGCCGCCATCAGTGTCAGCCAGTTTGCCGTGGCATACGGAGCTCCATCGCAGTCTTTAACACTGGTAGCATGCCGCGACAGCGTGGACGTGAACTGTATGTGCAGTTGACGGACTTTGAGCGAGGGCGTATAGTGGGCATGCGGGAGGCCGGGTGGACGTACCGCCGAATTGCTCAACACGTGGGGCGTGAGGTCTCCACAGTACATCGATGTTGTCGCCAGTGGTCGGCGGAAGGTGCACGTGCCCGTCGACCTGGGACCGGACCGCAGCGACGCACGGATGCACGCCAAGACCGTAGGATCCTACGCAATGCCGTAGGGGACCGCACCGCCACTTCCCAGCAAATTAGGGACACTGTTGCTCCTGGGGTATCGGCGAGGACCATTCGCAACCGTCTCCATGACGCTGGGCTACGGTCCCGCACACCGTTAGGCCGTCTTCCGCTCACGCCCCAACATCGTGCAGCCCGCCTCCAGTGGTGTCGCGACAGGCGTGAATGGAGGGACGAATGGAGACGTGTCGCCTTCAGCGATGAGAGTCGCTTCTGCCTTGGTGCCAATGATGGTCGTATGCGTGTTTGGCGCCGTGCAGGTGAGCGCCACAATCAGGACTGCATACGACCGAGGCACACAGGGCCAACACCCGGCATCAGGGTGTGGGGAGCGATCTCCTACACTGGCCATACACCACTGGTGATCGTCGAGGGGACACTGAATAGTGCACGGTACATCCAAACCGTCATCGAACCCATCGTTCTACCATTCCTAGACCGGCAAGGGAACTTGCTGTTCCAACAGGACAATGCACGTCCGCATGTATCCCGTGCCACCCAACGTGCTCTAGAAGGTGTAAGTCAACTACCCTGGCCAGCAAGATCTCCGGATCTGTCCCCCATTGAGCATGTTTGGGACTGGATGAAGCGTCGTCTCACGCGGTCTGCACGTCCAGCACGAACGCTGGTCCAACTGAGGCGCCAGGTGGAAATGGCGTGGCAAGCCGTTCCACAGGACTACATCCAGCATCTCTACGATCGTCTCCATGGGAGAATAGCAGCCTGCATTGCTGCGAAAGGTGGATATACACTGTACTAGTGCCGACATTGTGCATGCTGTGTTGCCTGTGTCTATGTGCCTGTGGTTCTGTCAGTGTGATCATGTGATGTATCTGACCCCAGGAATGTGTCAATAAAGTTTCCCCTTCCTGGGACAATGAATTCACGGTGTTCTTATTTCAATTTCCAGGAGTGTATGTTCACCAGATCCTCTAACAACCTTAAGACAACCATAATTAAGCAACTATGAGGCTACTGAAGGCTTAATACCAGGTGAGCAAACTTACAAACTTTTAATGAAAATGTAGGTTTACGTAAAGTAGAGTTTTCAATTCACTTTACTTCTTGGAAAGGAATACAGTTTTTTAAGTTCCAGTGAAGCAGCTTTCCCCACAAACAATGGAAATTGCCAGGGTAGGATGCTCTGTGTGCCAAATGATACAGATAGCTATGATGCAGATGGGAGCACATTGTAGAGTATTCTGTTCAAGGGACAGAGTAACAAATATGGTTTCTGAAGAAAGGTAGCTGTCTTTTCATTAGTTCCAGGAGCTACAATTTGGATGATTGACTAATCCAGTGCTGTAACATAGCCAACATAGCCTTGCTATGCTGGTACTGTGAATGGCTGAAAGATATGGGAAACTTCAGCTGCTGTTTTTATGAAGACATGGAGCTCTACTGTATGGTTTAATAATTAACTTAAGTAAAATATTCTGTTGGCAAGATAGTCCCCCATTTGGATGTCAAAGTGGAGGCCACCCAGGAGAATGTTGTCATCATGAAAGCAAATCTGACATTCTACAGGTCAGAGTGAGGAGTGTTAGATCATTTAATGAGGAAATAGATATGTTGAAATTAGATGTAGGGGAAGTTAGTGAAGTGTGGTGGCAGCGGAATAGAACTTTTGGTCAGGTGAATACATGTTAATCAAATTTGAAGTATGCATCAGTAGGACTAATAATGAATAAGAAAATAGGATGCATATCAGTTACTATGAACAACTTAGTGAGCACATAATCATTGTCAATACAGACACAACACTAACACCCACCACAGTAGTACATGTTTATAAGATTGTTAGCTGCACTGATGATGAAGAGGTAGAGGTAATGCATGGCAAAGTAAAAAATGTATGGCAAAGTAAAACAAATTAAGCAGACCATTAATTGAGATGAAAATTTAATTGGTATAAGCTATCAGAATTTGATAGTACAAAAAGGAAGAGAAGGAAAACTAGCAGGGGAGCAGGGACTGTGGTAAAGGTATTACATATGCACAGAGTACAATTTAATCATACTAACACTTTGTTTAGGAATCATGAAAGAATGTTATATATGTGGAAGAAACCAAAATTTTTCAGAAGGTTATGTAATGGTAAGACAGATACTTGGAAACTAGATTTTAAACCATAAATTATTTCTAAGGGTAGATGTGGACTCTGAGCATAATTTATTGGATATGAATGGTAGATTAAAACTGAAGAAATTGCAGCAAGGTAGTAAATTAAGGAGATGGGCCTCAATAAATTGAAACAACCAGAGGTTGTCAATAATTGTTAAGGGATCAGTAGGTGATGACTAACTGAAACAAGTGAAACAAATAAAACACTAAATGAATGGGTAGGTTTGAGAGATGAAATAATGATGGCAGCAGATGAACAACTGCCCACAGTAACTTTGAAATAACAAATAATATATTGAATTTAACTGCTGAAAGGAGAAATATAAAAATGGAGTATTTAAAGTAGGCAAAAGTGAATACAGATGTATAAACATGACATTGAAAGAAAGTGACAAATTTTCAAAATGTAGAAAGGGCTGGAAGAGAAATACAAACTATAGAAGTATGCATGACCAAGGGAAAAGTAGATGCTGTTTATAGAAGAACTCGAGACCTTTGGAGAAAACAGAAGTAGTTGTATTAATATTTAGAGCTCAGATGGCAAGCAATACCAGGCAAAGAAGGAAAGGTGAAAGCAATATAGAAAAGCACTGTACAAGGGAAATAAACCTGAAGGCAGTGTTACATAAAGGGAAGAGGAAGTATATGAAGATGAGATGTGAGACATGATACTGTGAGAAGAATTTGACAGAGCAGGAGTCGGTGACATTCCATCAGAATAATTGAGATCTTTGGGAAAGCCAGCCATGACAAAATTATTCTATCTAGTGCGCGAGGTATATAAGACAGGTAAAATATCCTCAGACTTCAAGAAAAATGTTATAATACCAACTTCAAAGAAGGCAGTTGCCGATAGTTGTGGATATTACTGAACCACCAGTTCAACAAGACATGGCTGTAAGATAATGACATCTATGTAATCACTCCAATTCAAAAGAAGGCAGATGCTGAGAGGAGTGAGCATCAATGAAGCTATGGTTGAAAAATATTAACACAAATAATCTACAGAAGGATGGTTTCACTAATAGAAGCTGACCTGGGTGAAGATCAGTATTTATTCCGGGGAAATGTAGGCATGCATAAGGTAGAACGGTATGGAACATAGGGAGAATGACTGTTTAAATAGCTCTTAGTGTGCTGTAATTAAATTTATATTGTCCTTAATACCTGTGGAAGTGAAATATAGGAGGTTATAGTATATTCCTAAAGTCATTTGTTAAAGCTGTTTCTTGGAACTTTGTAGGTAGGCTTTCTCAGGAGAGTTTGTGTCTATTTTCAAGTGTGTGCCAGCTCCATTTCTTCAGCACTCCTCTGACAATCTCCCATGGGTCAGTCAAACCTGTGACCATTCATACTGCCCTTCTCCGTGTACATTCAATATCCTCTGGGAGACCTATTTGGTATTCATCCAAGACTCTTCAGCAATATTCTAGTGTGTGTTGCATGAGCAATCTCCTTTGTAGACTGATTGCATTTCCGTAGTATTCTACCAATGAACCAAAGTGTGCTCTCTGCTTTACTCATTGCTGTGTCATCTGAAAAAGATACAGCTAGGGCAAAAGCTCCACAGGCGCAAATATGTGAGCTGGTGCCGATGCCATAGAGACTTGCCACTTGCACGGGCAGCTCTGAGGATGAAGATATCGACTTCGCCTCTGCCAATAGCCGGCTGAGTACATCTGCCAGTGACTGAACAACAACAGACAGAAGCCTAATCGGAAGAAAGAAGAGTAGCTCTCACCCACTTGGTTATAGATCATCGGCCAGGGCTGACGTAGACAGGGAATGTCATTTAGTGAACTCTTGGAAGTGAACAGACAGTTGTTGTAAATGGCATTTGCTATGTACTGTGAAGTTTACCTGCAATTATTTGCACTTAGCCATTGAGGGTCTTTTTATGTTATATTACATGCAGTTTTGCAGACTCCATTATTTGATAGGTCACAAAGATAAGTAAACATGTTTAACTCATTTGTGAGACTCTGTTACTAATTTGTTTGAGTGTTGTAGAACCTTTGTTCTCTTATCCTGTTACCTGACCTTGGGGCATGGCTGTATAACAGTGGCAGGGAGAAACTGTCTTAGTGGTGTATTGCCCAGAAGCCGTTTCACGAACTCACAAACTCAGCCTACCATAACAACAGTGGCAACTTGGCCTCCACAGCAGTAGCAATGAAGCCTTTAGAAAACTGGCAATGAGGGTTTACAAAACCCATGACTGAGCCAATGAGATCATTCCATTTCATATCACTACAGAATGTTACTTCCAGGTACTTTTAGGAGTTCATCAATTCCAATTGCAACTCATTGATATTGCAATAGGATTCTATGTTTTTTTCATTTTATGAAGTGCATAATTTTAGATTTCTGAACATTTACAGCAAGTCTCCAGTCTTTGCACCACCTGGAAATCTTGTCAAGATCTGACTGAAGTGCACCTTTTTTCATACAGTACTTTATTATATATAACTACATCATCTGTGTAAAGTCTGAGTTTACTGTTCATATTGTGTGCAAGTTCATTAATACACATGAACAGCAAGGGTCCTAACGTACATCCCTAGCGCACACCTGAAGGTAGTTCTACATCTGTCAATGACTCTCCACACAAGATAACATGCTGCATCCTTCCTATCAAGAAATTCTCAATCCATTCAGAAATTTTGGTTGACACCCCACTTGATTGTGCTTTTGATAACAGGTGTAGGTGTGGTAGTGAGTCAAATGCTTTTTGGAAATTGAGAAATATTGCTTCTACCTGTCTACCTTGATTCATGTCTTTCAGGATGACATGTGAGAAAAGTGTGAGTCGTGTTTCAAATGATTGGTGTTTTTGAAATATATGCTGATTGGTATGGAGGAGGTTGTTCTGTTTGAGATACCTCATTATGTTTGAGCTCAGAATATATTCTGAGACTCTACAACAATTGGATGTCAAGGACAATTGCCAGTAGTACTGTGGATCACTTGTAGGTGGGTGTGACCCATGCTTTCTTCAAACTACGGGGCACTGGTTTCTATTTGAGGGATTTATGGTATATTATGATTGAAAGCTGGCCTAACTCAACTGCAAATTTTGTACAGTGTCTGGTAGTGATTCCACTGAGTGCTGGAGCTTTGTTCAATTTTAGCAATTTCAGTACTTTCTCAACACCACTATGGTATATTATGATTGAAAGCTGGCCTAACTCAGCTGCAAATTTTATACAGTGTCTGATAGGGATTTCACTGAGTGCTGGAGCTTTGTTCAATTTTAGCAAATTCAGTACTTTCTCAACACCACTGACATTAATAACTATATTACTCATGTAACAACCTATCTTGAAGGATACACTGGAGAACAATAAACTTTCATTTATGGAATTTGTGGATTTAGTAAAAGCTCTTGGCAATTTGACAGGAATAGACTGTTTGAAGTGTTGTAAATAGTACACGGAGCAAAAGGTTACCTATTACTTGTACAGAAACCAGAATGTAATGACAAGAGTAGTTGAGAAGGGAGTGAGATAACTTTGTAGCCTATCTCCCATGTTATTCAGTCTGTGCCCTGAGCAAGTGGTAAAGGAAATCAAGGAGAAATTTAGTAAAGAAATTACAGTCCAGCGAGGAAACATACAAATATTGTAATTCTGTCACATCAGTTGAACAGAATGGATAGTGCCCTAAAGAGAGGTTAAGAGGTGAACATGAACAATTGTGAGTGAATTAAGTCAAGTGATACTGAGGAACTTAGATAAGGAGACGCTAATACTAGTAGATGAGTTACAATAACTGGACAACAAAGTAACTGATGATGGTTGAAGTTAAGAAGAGATAAATAGCAGACTGGCAATAGCAAGAAAAATCCAAATAAATGTAAAAGTGTTATGAAGTATATTTCTGAAAGCATTTGTCTCAATGTAACCTTATATGGAAGCAAAATGTGAGCAGTAGGCAGTATAGACAAGAGGAAAACAGGAGCTTTTGAAATGTCATATTACAGAAGAATGCTTAAGATTAGATACTCAGAATAATTAACCAGTGAAGAGGAAGTAAGCTGAATTGGAGGGGAAAGAGCTTTACTGCACAACTTGACTAAAATAAGTGATAGATTGATGGGACACATCCTGAAGCATCAAGGAATAGTTGATTTGGTATTGGAGGGAAGTGTGGGGAAAAACTGTAGAGAGAAACCGAGAATTGACTACAATAAGGAGGTTCAAGTGGATGCAAGTATGTATACATATGTGAAGAGGCATTCACTGTGTCTTAAGCATGGCATGCTGCATCAAACCAGTCTTTGGACTGCAGACTGTGACAGCAAACTGCACATAGTAACAACTACCGTATTAATTACAAACTATTCAGTAATATCTTCTTTTATTAACTGTGTTACACTGACTACTTATCATTACTTATGAACCTCAAGAATTCATCCTTAACACAAAATACTAATTACCTCAGTCATATTACACTAACAAGGTCCTTCTCTTACTTCCTCATAACTTAACATTCTAAATGAATGACTTTAAAAGCTTTTGGCTTGGCAGTAAAGCAATGCCTTGCAGTGTTAATAAATATTTAATGAATAAATTAAAATTTTTATTCTCATATTTCACTTGTCACATTCTCCTGGTTTCGCGTAGTAGCTGCTTTCTCTTTCCTTTTTTCCCTCTTAAGAGTTTGGTTTTAATCTTCTGCCAACAGCACAATGACTTACATGAGACCCAATATATCTGAATGTACAAAATTGAAGAAAGGCATAGCAAGGAAAAGTCTTCACTGTTTCCCCTGAATATGTAACATCTCTTGCCCATTTTTTTTCATTTCTGTTGGAAACTTATTGGAGATAGATGCCGTAGAATATTACACTCGTTTCTTGACAATATGAAGGAGCTTTTATCCACATGCAAATAATTTATTTGTCTAGTGTTTATTGTAGTTCTTTTCAAAAGTGTTCATATTAGTATTTATAAATCATATAAAGAAGTATGTGTGTTTGGATGGGTATTATGTTTGAACAAAAGCCTACCCAAAGTCATCTTTCAGCTCTTTCCTGTGCTGAGAATGTGGTGTCACCGCCAGACACCACACTAGCTAGGTGGTAGCTTAAATCGGCCGCGGTCCATTAGTACATGTCGGACCCGCGTGTCGCCACTGTCAGGATCGCAGACCGAGCGCCACCACAAGGCAGGTCTCGAGAGACTGACTAGCACTCGCCCCAGTTGTACAATGACGTTGCTAGCGACTACACTGACGAAGCCTTTCTCTCATTTGCCGAGAGACAGTTAGAATAGCCTTCAGCTAAGTGCATGGCTACAACCTAGCAAGGCGCCATTAGTTACTTCATGAATCTAAAGAGTCTCTCTTGTATCATCAAGAATGCTGTATACCAAAGGACGATATAAAAGTTAAGTGTTCTAGTAGCTACGTTCTTTTCTTTATCACATTCATTACGAATCCTGTTCCAGACTTAACGCCAGATGGCGTGAGTTGACGCGTGCCCTTTCGGCTACTTCACTGTGGACTGGCTGCCTTAACAGTCCACTACAGAGAATATCCTTTGTGAATAGAAGGGGATACCCCAGAATAATATAACATAGAACATAATAAAATGAAAATTAAAAATGTAAACTATGTTTTGCATTTCAGAGTCTGAGATAGCAGAGATGATATGATAACGGAAGGAGCAGTACTCAGATTGTGCATAAGAACCAAAATGTAAAACTTCAAACAAAGTTGTCCATCTATGTTCAGCCACAGAAATTTATAATGTCATATCTTTTTTTTTTCACAATTGCTTTTTGATAAAAAAATGTTTCTTAAGCAAGAGTCCCTTGTGAGAAACCGTATGTACTGTGTTTTGGTGCAGTTAACCAACAACCTGTTTTTCCCCATAAGCCACATATTGATCTTATTAGTTAGTTACTTCTTCAATAGATCAAATTCAAGATAAATGTTATGATAGGAATATGTCAACAGCACAAACACAGAACAGTTATACACAACTTTATAAAGAGGAAGAACCAATATTTATTGGCTACATGTGGGCTATTTATAGGTATATTAATATGACATAAACCATACTGGTATGATTTTTTCTTTGGGTAGACAAGATTTGTTTTGATTGGACTGTGACAAAGAATCAGTGGGAGTCCATTTGAAATTACAGTCTTACAAGGATGGAAGGAGAATCTAATGGAACACAGGGCACAATCTTGGACAGCTGCTAGATTTGTGTCTTTTAAAGTTATCAGTGTTGTTGTGAATGGCAAAAGCAATCAAGCTGGTCCAAAAACTAATTGTTTTAACCACATTTGAAGTTAGAGTTTGTACCAGTTTTATTTGTTGGAAGGACTGAAGCTTAGCAGCATTCATATCTAGCATCTCTGGTGAGAACTAAAATGGGAATTCAGTGAGTGTCATAGTAATCAGTATTCTTTGCCAGTTAACCTACTGGGCAAGGAACTTATTTAGAATACATTGTGTTAATGTAGGTCTCTTACAAAATCAGTGTTCCTTTCCCCATTTATCTAAAAACCTGCAGCAGAATAAACTGACTCTGATTAATATGATTAATGTTTTTTATGTGTACAGTAGACCTATTGAATTTCTTAGTGATCAGCAGATGCTATGAAAAAAGTAAACTACCATCTTGCATGCTACATTCCTCATTTATTAGTTTTGAGACAGAAGCAGTTGGATATTGGATGAAGAATACATTGTGGTTACAGCAAGCAGTATAACACAAATGACATAAAAATTATGAATACAATACCAACCTTTCCACTTGATACACATGCTTCTGGATTACATCTGTAATTGAATATCAAGGCTGGGAACCCAAAATCAAGAAAAAAGTGAATCAAAGAAGTTATCCAGGCAATAACATGGAATACACTATCTGATGTAAAGTTTCTGGAAATCTGTTAGTATACATTAATGTGGGAAGTGTCCATCCTTCAGCTTTATGACTGTTTGAACTCTGCTGGAGACACTTTAATTGAGACGTTGGGATATCTGTAGAGGAATGGCAACCCAATATTCTTAGAGAGCTGAAACCAGAGACAGTCAATGTTCCAACTCATCCCAAAGGTGTTCCCTTAACGGTCATTGGACCAATGGGTTTTTCCATACCCTTGAGTGTCTGGCACTTCCGCAGGGCTACTGACTCACAGTCACCATTTTTGCAAAAGAGCTCTACCAGCATGATCCTTCAAGGAGCCAGTCATGATGGGCGCTTTGGATGCAGACTGAGGAACAGCTGTGTGCCACATGTCTGTCTGGGGGTGCATATTCTAATGCCTACAGTGCCATCTATTGGTAAAATAATTTTTTTTCTGCGATGTTTTCCACTGAATCAACAATATGATGTTGGAATTTGACGTCATTCTAAACAGTGGTTCTCTTTCTACAGTGTTTTAAAACTGGAACTTTAATTATGGACACCCTATATTTTAAATTTCCTGCTATCCCGTTTAAGTATAATAGAAGCTATGAAGAGAAAAAAATGCCCATTTGTCAGTTTGCTGTAATTAGGTTTATTTAATGTGGTGATCATTATTCGAATTCAGACCCATTCCCAGAGGACTTAGAAGCCATGGAGTTTCTAGTGTATGCTTCTCTTCTCAGTAACTGTTTCTTCGGTGCAATTTGTGCAGGTGCGAAAAACAGCTCTGAGAGAGGAGTCTATCGTGATGGTAGTGCCATTCTGTAAATTGCATGTGTGCGTTTTCTGTAATACATTTATCAAGAATGACGATGTATGTCACCCACATCCACGTGTCAATACTCACTGCACTCACGAAAATTACAACAGTTTATGGGCACTGATGGTGTGAGCGTGTTTGAGTTCAACGAAAAAAGAACACGAGGTACAAGAACTGATGAAGATGACGTATCTGACATTCTACCTTAGCTGACGATGAAGAAAAGAATTCAGAAAGACAGACTCATCTGTGAAGATTGATCGCCTGTGTAGTAGTAACTACACTGAAGAGCCAAAGAAACTGGTACACCTGCCTTATATCAGTTAGGGGCCCCACGAGCACGCAGAAGTGCCGCACCATGACGTGGGATGGACTCTACTAATGTCTGAAGTAGTGCTGGAGGGAACTGACACCATGAATCCTGCAGGGCTGTCCATAAGACCGTAAGAGTACGAGGGGGTGGAGATGCCAGCACATTGCAAGGCACCTGAGATATGCTCAATAATGGTCATGTCTAGGGAGTTTGGTGGCAAGCAGAAGTGTTTAAACTCAGAACAGTGTCCTTGGACCCACTCTGTAGCAATTCTGGATGTGTGGGGTATCGCATTATCCCACTGGAACTGCCCGAGTATGTCTGAATGCACAATGGGCATGAATGGATGCAGGTGATCAGACAGTATGCTTACATATGTGTCACCTGCCTGAGCCATGTCTACACGCACCAGGGGTCCCATATCACTCCATCTGCACACACTCCACACCATTACAGAGCCCCCACCAGTTTGAACAGTCCCCAGCTGACAAGCAGGGTCCATGGATTCATGAGGCTGTCTCCATACCCATATACATCCATCCACTCGATAGAATTTGAAACGAGACTCTTCTGATCAGGCAACATGTTTCCAGTCATCAACTGTGAAATGTCGGGGTTGACGGGTCTAGACAAGTCGTAAAGCTTTGTGTTGTGCAGTCATCAAGTGTACACAAGTGGGCCTTCAGCTTTGAAAGCCCATATCAATGATGTTTTTTGAATGGTTCTCATGCTGACACTTGTTGATGGTCCAGCACTGAAATCTGCAGCTATTTCTGAAAGGGTTGCACTTCTGTCAGGTTGAACGATTCTCATCAGTTGTCATTGGTCCTGTTGTTGCAGGATCTTTTTCCAGCTACAGCGATGTCAGAAATTTGATGTTTTACGAGCTTCCTGGTATTCATGATACACTCGTGAAATGGTCTTACAGCAAAATCCCCACTTCATTGCTACTTCGGAGATACTGTGTCCTATCGCTTGTGCGCTGACTGTAACGTTCACTTTCAAACTCACTTAAATCTTGATAACCTGCCATTGTAGCAGCAGTAACCGATCTGACAAGTCTGCCAGACACTTGTTGTCTTATATAGGCATTACTGACTGCAGCGCCGTATTCTAGCTGTTTACATATCTCTGTATTTGAATATGTATGTCTATACCAGTTTCTTTGGCGCTTCAGTGTATTTCACCTGGTCAGTTCATGTTCGTTCACTGACACAACATTGTGAGGCATGGGATGCCATAGAGCCCAGATTTGGAACAAGTTATGATCGGTTGGCCACGGAGAAAAAGAAGAAAAATGAGAGGTCCTTGTCCGTCATTCTAATGCTGGTTGTAGGCTGCTGCTTAGAGAAGACTGGCACTCTACAACTAGCGAAGGAAGCATGGGAGAAGCTGTAAAAAATACACTGCAACAATGGCCTACTTAAAATTATATCCAAGATGAGGAACTTGGTAAATATGAAGAAAGAAGATGACATGACTATTGACGACCATATAACGAAGATCCTGACTGCCAGTAGGGTGCTTTACTTTGATGAGAAAACAGATGCATGCTTCATGCTTGTAGGACTGCCTCTGGAGAAGTATGAAGGCCTGATTAGAAGCTTAGAAAGAGACGAAGCCAGACTGATCACAGACCTTGTCATCAACCGACTAGAATTAGAGAAGAAGTGTCCGGAACCAGATTCGAAGTCCACTAAGAGCCAAGAAGCCAAAGCATATGCAGCACAAGGTGGCGGGCATAAACAACACAGATTTTGCTGGAGCCACTACCAACATCATAAACAAAATCAAGAAGGTGAGAAGAACACAGCCAGCAGAAATAGACCATGTTTCTCCCATGGCAAAGCAGATCACACTGCCAAAGAGTGCCTACATTTTTGTGGAAAAGAAGAAGTTGGTGCACCAAGCAAGCAGAATGTTTCAAAGAATTTAGCATACAGGGCAAGAGGGTGCAAGCTCAACACTGCTAAAAGTTATCCAAACAGTGAAAATACAAGTACAAAGGAGGATGATGAAATTATGGCCATGGCAGTGACCAGAGGTGGAGGAGGTGCCGATGGAAACATCTGGCTTCAGAAGCATCAAATCATATGACTAGTCACCAGGGGATACTACAGGAATTAGAGATGGGTAACTTTAGAGAAGTGAAACTAGCTGATGAGAAAGTTGCTAAATCGACTGGTAAGGTTAGTGCTGTCATGAAAGCAGAAAAGTCATGTGGGTGGCATAAATTGATCCAACTAACAGAAGTACTTCTGGTGAAAGAATTGGATGGGAACTTGCTGTCTGTTAAACAACCGGACAAGAAAGGACTGTGCATTTGGTTCAAAAACCGTGTTCTTAATGTGTCTGTTGGTTTGGAGGAAATATTGAGAGGAAGATCATCAGGCAGTGATGTCTATTTAGTGCACTGTGAATATTACAAAGTGAATAATAATACAGTGGTGCCCCACAGTGACAAAACACATCAGCTACTGGAAAGTGAAGCAACAACCAGATATGCAGAAATTTTGTGGCACCCAAGACTTGGAGACAGAGAAGCTTTACCCAGAGAATGTGGAGTCACTATGTACAAAGAAAAATGTGAAGTGTGTGTACAACCAAGCCAGACTACTGCTGAAAATGTTTTAGAACTGGTACATAGTGATGTGGGGTATATTAGACAGACCTCCTTTGGTGGAGCACATTACTATGCAATTTACCTGGATGATCACTCATGATATTCAGTAGTGAAAGTGCTCAAGCACAAAAGTGATGTGCAGAGTGTGGGACAGGGAGAAAACCACAAAGTTTCCAATCGGACAATGGGACTGAGTACATCAACAGAAAATTTGAACAGTTCAAGAAAGAGGGCATATTACACCAGGAAAGCACAGTTTACTCTCCGCTGTCCAGCAGAAAATCAGAGTGCCTGAATCAAACACTTTTATCCATTGTGGGGTGTCTATTGCAAGATGGTTTCCCCAAGCACTTTTTGGGAGAAGCTCTGAAGTTGACCTGCTACATCGGAAATAGATGCCCAACAAGATCCCTTGTCAGGAAAATCCCGTATGAAGTCTGGAAGCAGAAAGAACTTATTAAAAAGGCTTGAAAACACTCAAAGTGTTACCTTGGAGTAGAAGCAGGATCAAAAGTTTATTGTCTGTGCACCCTTGGACAAGGAAAATCCTTTTGACATGATTATTCCCTCTGAAGGCTACAGCAGACAAAGAACTGTGTCTTCCAGGGAAAGTAATCACATAGAAGATGGCAACAGCTGATCCAAACAGCAGTGAGGTGGCAGTAGAGAATGCCAATACAGTGCGGTTGAGCTTTCCTGACCTATCAACTGATGGTGACAACACACCACCAATGAGTGCAGAACCTGTTGGAGATGATGCAGTTGAGCCAACAGCTGTTTGAGGAGATGTGAGCCAATCCAGGGTTGGAGAAGAAGACGAATACGATACTGAAGGCAGTGTAGTTAACAGCAGTTAAGATAGTGAGATGTGTGAGGAGTGTGATACCAGGTTGGAAAGTGAAATTTCTAGTGCATATAGTGAAGTAGGGTTATAGCGGTCTTCATGTCTGGTGAAGCCAAAAAAGTATGATTCGTGTCTCTTTGTATGTTTTTTTGCTACCATATATCAAGTGAATTCATCATATCCAGCATCAGTAGAAGAGGCTGTAGTTTCAATTTACAGGGACAACTGGTGTACAGCCCTGGAGTCGGAGATGAGTAGTTCATGATAACTTGTCGACAGATCAAATGCTGATTGTGTTGTAGGAAGTAAGTGGATGTTTACTATAGAGAGAAACAGAGAAGGTGAGATTATTAAATTTAAAGCAACATTAGTAGCTCGGTGCTATAGCGAGATATTTGGAGTAGATTACTGGGAAAGCTACAGCCCTGTAATGAGACAAAGTAGCTTGAGGATTCTAATAGCAATTATAAAGTTAGGGTATGGAAAATCAAACATGTTGATGTAGGAACTGCTTATCTTAACAGCCGTAAAATTGGTACCATTTTCATGGAGCAACCTAAATTGTTTAGTGTGGGGAACAAAGTGTGTTTATTGAATAAGAGTTTGTATGGACTTAACCAAGCAGAGAAGGATTGGAATAATTTTTTCTGCTATGTGATGAAAATTTTAGGTTTGGAACAATGTCAAAAGTATCCTCGTGTATTCTTCTCTAATCATTCGATCACTGGGGTTCATGTTGGTGATTTTGTTGTAATAGGTGAGGACGAGAGGATTGAAGAATTCAAGGAAGTTTCACATTAGCATTAAAGAAATTGATGAGATGATGTTTATTTTGGGACTTAAGATTGAGCAGTCTCAAGGGCAAGTGAAACTAAACCAAACTAGTTACATTCTGCAGACACACACACACACACACACACACACACACACACACACACACGAGAGAGAGCACACACACACACGAGAGAGAGAGACAGAGAGAGAGTGTGTTTTAAATGCATGACTACAGGGGTGTAGCTACACCATGCAATGACAACCATTTTGGTGAAGACGAGGATGACAAGCCATTTGACTGTACTCGACCTGATGTTCCGTTTATTTAAGGAAGGTTGAGTCATTTCACCTCTAAACAAAGTGTTTCTCATTGGGCCAGAGTAAAAACAATGTTTCATTACCTGCAGCAAACTAAAGATTTGAGCTTATCTTTCAATGCCCAGCTGATAGTAAATCTGTAATAGGATACACAGTCTTGCTAGGTGGAACAGCAATCAGCTGGAAGACTAAAAGGCAATCCCTAGTAGCCACCTCCCCAGTAGGAGCTGAGTACGTTGCAATTGTTCGCACATGTAAGAAGGTGAAATGGTTTGTAGATTTTTTAAATGAGATCAAGTGTTCTGAATTTGGTAGAACCACTGCAGGTCAATGCTGCCAACACAGGTGCCATTGAGATTACCAAGAAAAAAAGGTATATCAGAAAGAACCAAACATTTCAGATATGCTATCATAAAGTCAGTCAGACGGTCTTGCATGGTTTTCTTAAGTTTAAGTATGTGCCAACTGATGACAATGCGGCAAACATTTTAGCTAAAGGTCTTAGCTGTATTAAAACTGAGAAATTCAGAGACATGTTAGGATTGAAATAAATATTATTTCATGTTGGATTACCTGCCTGTTAAATTTTGTCTCATTTGTGTTCTTATGCTTAATAATATATTTTTGCAATGTGAAACTGATATGGTAAGTTATTCTCTTATGATGTCCACCAATGGGAAGTGTTGTAATTGGGTTTACTGAATGCGGTGACCATCATTCGGATTCAGTGCCGTTTCCAGACCACTCGGAAGCCATGGGTTTCTTGTGTATGTGATTCTTTGGTGCAGTTCGAGTATGGCGTGAAAACTGAGAGAAGAGTGTAGTGTGACAGTAGTTCTATTCTGCATGTTGTATGTGCGAATTTTCTGTAATAAATTTACCAAGAATGACGATGTATGTGTATTAATTCAACCACTCACCCATATCCATGTGTCAATACTGGCTGCATATGTAAAAATAACAATACAGTCCAAACCGAGTGAAAATCTTTCTCCATTTCAGTCTCGGTGGTAATTCAGGCTCTTTGGCCCCTGTTATTTCTTTTACGGCTTGCAAATGTTTCATTATGCTGCATCCACTTGTAAAGCCAGATTCTTCTGTAGCCTTATTAAAATCAAATACTTTTCTTGCGCAGTTGGTGATAATTTTATTGTAGGGGAGATTGTTGAACCTTGGAACACTTTTCAGACTTTTTGCCCCTAGCAAGCCCTGTAATAGAATGTTAACATATTTTCTTATTTTACTTTGAAATGATAGCATTCACTTTAGGTGTGTTGCAGTCTTTTTCTGAAATTGCAAATATTACCCCCGAAAATTAATCATTTCCAAATGTGAAAAACTATTCCAGTGTACGACATAGTCATGTAGCTAGGAACAAATATTCTATTGAAATTTGAAATTATTGCAATCAGGAAAATTTTGTCAATACTGAATTTAACATTCTGCGTGTTACATTGTTACTCTACAGCATACCAATAATCAGTAAGTGAAACGAAATTAAGCAGAAGTATTAAAAATGCTGGTGACACGTTAAAACATTTTGAAGCAGAACCTATTGTCAACTAACACAAATTTCCATTTTTGAGGCAGGGAAAACTGTGAAGACATTGAAGAAACTCAGTTCTTTTACAGTTATCACAGGTTCTATGATAGAGACCTTTCATTTCAGGATACAAGGTGGTGCACGACTGACAAAGTTTGGCTTATTTGTACGTATATTTTTTAACTACCTTTAAAAATGTACAGAATTTTATTCACCTTAAAAAATCAGTAACTGAAGAATTAACAATATCCTCAAAACAACTTCAATATAGCTATTACCAAGCACTTAAATATGAAGTACTGGTAATAATTACCACGCTGCCCCCCTCCCAAAACAAAACCCTCATTCCTCAGAACAATGAAAACAGTGGAAAACGGCAGAAACTGCTTCAGGCGGTCTGTAGTGCGCATTTATTCTTGTGATTCTAAAATCAGTCACTAGGCTGAAACACAGACCAAGGAACATCATTTGCTCCTAAGTACAGTCCTCTAGATACAACACTCTCCCCTACTTTGTACTTTATAGAAAGGAGAGTAATGGATATATTTTTTAATGCATAGTCTGACTCCTGGCGTTCCTGCTTAGGAGAACTGTCAACCTCTGCAGACATTTTGTAAACAATCTACAAGGTGCATTCAAGTTCTAAGGCCTCCGATTTTTTTTCTCCGGACTGGTAAGAGATAGAAACATGCGCATTGTTTTAAAATGAGGCCGCGTTCATTGTCAATACGTCCCAGAGATGGCAGCACCGTATGGCAGATGGAATTTTACCGCCAGCAGCGAGAATGAGAACTGTTTTAAATACTTAAAATGGCGACGTTTTCCTTACTTGAACAGCGTGCAATCGTTCGTTTTCTGAATTTACGTGGTGTGAAACCAATTGAAATTCATCGACAGTTGAAGGAGACATGTGGTGATGGAGTTATGGATGTGTCGAAAGTGCGTTCGTGGGTGTGACAGTTTAATGAAGGCAGAACATCGTGTGACAACAAACCGAAACAACCTCGGGCTCGCACAAGCCAGTCTGACGACATGATCGAGAAAGTGGAAAGAATTGTTTTGGGGGATCGCCGAATGACTGTTTAACAGATCGCCTCCAGAGTTGGCATTTCTGTGGGATCTGTGCACACAATCCTGCATGACGACCTGAAAATGCGAAAAGTGTCATCCAGGTGGGTGCCACGAATGCTGACGGACGACCACATGGCTGCCCGTGTGGCATGTTGCCAAGCAATGTTGACGCACAATGAGAGCATGAATGGGACTTTCTTTTCGTCGGTTGTGACAATGGATGAGACATGGATGTCATTTTTCAATCCAGAAACAAAGCGCCAGTCAGCTCAATGGAAGCACACAGATTCACCGCCATCAAAAAAATTTCGGGTAACCGCCAGTGCTGAAAAAATGATGGTGTCCATGTTCTGGGACAGCGAGGGCGTAATCCTTACCCATTGCGTTCCAAAGGGCACTACGGTAACAGGTGCATCCTACGAAAATGTTTTGAAGAACAAATTCCTTCCTGCACTGCAACAAAAACGTCCGGGAAGGGCTGCGCGTGCGCTGTTTCACCAAGACAACGCACCCGCACATCGAGCTAACGTTACGCAACAGTTTCTTCGTGATAACAACTTTGAAGTGATTCCTCATGCTCCCTTCTCACCTGACCTGGCTCCTAGTGACTTTTGGCTTTTTCCAACAATGAAAGACACCCTCTGTGGCCGCACATTCACCAGCCGTGCTGCTATTGCCTCAGCGATTTTCCAGTGGTCAAAAGAGACTCCTAAAGAAGCGTACGCCGCTGCCATGGAATCATGGCGTCAGCGTTGTGAAAAATGTGTACTTCTGCAGGGCGATTACGTCGAGAAGTAACGCCAGTTTCATCGATTTCGGGTGAGTAGTTAATTAGAAAAAAAATCGGAGGCCTTAGAACTTGAATGCACCTCGTAAGTTCCTATTACATTTCTTTTCCTCCAGCTCTAACTGTTTCTATTGAGTTACCATCGTCTAGTGGCACTTTTAATTTATTCACACCTCGCATACACCACCTAGGATTACTGCCGCAAGTCTCTATTTATTAACTAGGTGGATTTCTGATTATTCTCTTGAACTATACAAGTGTGCAAAGAAATCTTGAAACAAGGCCTACTTGGATACTTTTCTAGCCGGCCAAAGTGGCCGTGCGGTTAAAGGCGCTGCAGTCTGGAACCGCAAGACCGCTACGGTCGCAGGTTCGAATCCTGCCTCGGGCATGGATGTTTGTGATGTCCTTAGGTTAGTTAGGTTTAACTAGTTCTAAGTTCTAGGGGACTAATGACCTCAGCAGTTGAGTCCCATAGTGCTCAGAGCCATTTGAACCATTTGATACTTTTCTCTACAACACAGACAAGTTATGTTGTTACCGTTCTGGGGGCACACAATGACAATCTTGTAAAAATAAAAGACTTTTTGAGCATCTCTCTGGGCTTTTTAAGTTTATCTGATGAATTACTATGTAATGTATTCCAGTCATCTAACATTTACTAGGTAATAAGTCGAAACTGGTAATGATACCACTTGTATGATTTGAGGCTGAAATGTGCAACAAAAAACTGTCTAATTGCTATAGGCCTACAGTGAGCCATTTTGAGTAATGAATTGTGATGTCTAAATGACAAAAGTTTCTGTATTTGTTTTCTCTTACTGTTTGCAGTCGTTTCTCTTAGCAATTTTCATTGTACATTCTCATATCCTCTGGAAAATATTTCTGAATAGTTTTGTTTAATTCAGTTTTTATGTCATTTTCCTATTATCGTTTTCATGAAATTCTCACATTCTCTTCACAATTGCCTAGTTCTAGTCGAGATTTTCTATTGTTTTGCTTTCTTCTTACCGGTAACATCTGTAGTTCATGTTATGATTTATTCTGTAACTTTAATTTGAACATACATATAGAAACAGTTAAGGAATATGCTGGGCGGTTACTGTACCACTGAACAGCTGGCGTTACATATCCTTGGCTTATGAAACGATGTCGAACGGCACAAAACTTTCGTCATTATCTCCCAGAATAAAGATATATCGACTTACTTAAATAAATTTTTCACAGTGGAGTCATACTAATATGTTTATTAAACTTCTGATTAACACTTACAGTGATCCTACATTAAACAAAGCTAATTTTCATTGTTAAAAATTCTTGTAAAATTTCGTTCCTAGGAACGTAAGAGGTAGTAAATTAAAAGAATCCGTATATATTTTAACGGACATATACATAAAAATAATACACCATAACGCCAACGTAATCAGTAACATATATCTACATTTGTTATACGCCTCATGAATGCTTTTATTAAGAATGCATATAGACAGACGCTCTCTCCATACATAAATTACTAATGCCACAATTAATGTTAAATTCGCAATTTTGACATCCCATGAATGTTTCTCAGTAAATGAATACACAAACCACCAGTTTAGTATAAAAGCACTGCCTCTTGTTATTTTGCATGTTAACATTGTAAATTCTCCTTCAAATAGATATATTTATCATTCATAGAATGTTGTTGTAAGGCACTGCAGGTACAAAGAAGCCATTTTGTCATTATACTGTATGTAACAGCTGACGAGTGAAACACAATATCTGTGAGTGTCGTTTATGAGTCATGAATGATGCCTTCTAGTTGGTACCCCGTGGCTTAATCGTCTTCGTAGCAGGAGGCGGAATCTTAGTGAAACCGGCAGCATCAAAAACAGGCAGCATATCCCTCACTCTCTGTCCTGATGCTGCCAGATCGAGCAACCTGAAAAAAGATTTTAGAAACAAATGGGTTATATACTGGAAATAATTATACGTTTACAGTTTATTTCTACAAGTGGTTAACAATAATTCGATACAGATGCTAACAGAATGAAGTCTACTGGTTATTTCTTGCGATGAGTCTCGATCCCGCTATTGAACTCAACAATGTAGCAATAGAGTAGTGTTTCCAAAGCAGCAACATAATTGTCTATAAAACCAAAATTAGAATCTTTGGTCCCTTACTAGTACAAGAGATTGGTATGCAGATATTTCGCAGTTCAGTCCTTTGCCTAAAGCATCACTAAGCGGCAATGTTGCTGGTACGTGTCAACACAAAGCTTTCCCTATTATTAATGTCAGCTTTCGCTACTTCACTTCCGCATAGCTCACCAGTTTTCTCGCGTTGCTGACTAGCTCCCATTTAAAAGCTCCCATCGCGAATAATACTGGTGATTTAAACATTTTTGTGCGTTGAACATTCTGAGGGTCATGAGAAGTTTGATTTTTGTTTCAATGTATTTCGAGTTCAATGGTGCTTTAGATGAGTATGTAGAGCTATTTAAAGTCATTAGTCACCTTGTCCAAGGGAAGCCACTAATCTATACCATGGACGCGGAACGTTAAGACACCAATATTGCTTTGTTCTTTGTAGGATGAAAGAGCCATTATGTCATATTAAGCCATAAAGGAATTAAATGTGATAGCAGCAAACAGGAGTGGAAATCTGCCAGCATGTGAAGAAAGGGTTGGTGCCCCATCCAATATAGAAGTCACAATAGTTGAGTACAATGAGGTCAGTAAGGTCAGAAACTATGAAGTTGAAAGGGGCCTCACCACATGTTATAATCTTTATCGTTGACTCCTGAAGAAATGAACTCAGAGATGACGTGCATTATATACGTTAAAACACTTTACAACATAAAGAAAGCCGATTTGAATAAAAAAAATGGTTCAAATGGCTCTGAGCACTATGGGACTCAACTGCTGAGGTCATTAGTCCCCTAGAACTTAGAACTAGTCAAACCTAACCAACCTAAGGACATCACAAACATCCATGCCCGAGGCAGGATTCGAACCTGCAACCGTAGCGGTCTTGCGGTTCCAGACTGCAGCGCCTTTAACCGCACGGCCACTTCGGCCGGCGATTTGAATCATCTGAGGAGTATTTTCCAATGTCCAGACCCAGTGGAAGCAAATGACAACGTGTACACAAAAGCTCAAGAACTCATCACCGACATACAAGAGGTCATGAAGGATGCAATACCAGTCATACGACAAACGGGCTGGATTCACAAGTACCATGGACAGAGAGTCTCCAAAGACTGTGATCAGAAAGCAGAAGGGCAAGAACATACTACCAGAAAGGCCGCACTGCGGAAGAAAGCGCTCGCATTCTGGTCACATAAAGGAACTGTAAAGGCGTCACCAGATGACTATACGATGGGGCTTAAGCAGCAATTGAAAGACCACCTGCGGGAGGCAAGAATAGAGAGCTGGAACCGATTGATGGCACAAACCTACACCTTGACCCATGGAGTACGACGTATATAACCGTTGGTCAAAAGATAAAATCACTGACAATTATCAACTCTAAAATGAGCAGACGGCAGCTTAACAAGATAGTAACGACAGTTTGCACAATTACTGATGGACGCTCTCTTCCCAGAGAACACTGCACGGGAAGAATGTGATAAACACAGAACTGAGGAACAAAAGCAGGGAAGCATAATGTGGAGACAGAATAGTCGGACCTTTTTCGGGAGAAGATGATGATGATGTTTGGTTTGTGGGTCGCTCAACTGCGCGGTTATCAGCGCACGTACAGTTTCCCAACATTTACTCAGCCCAATCTCGCCACTTTCAATAATGATGATGAAGGCATCACAAACACCCAGTCATCTCGAGGCAGGTACAAATCCCTGACCCCCGGGAATCGAACCTGGGACCCCGGGCTCGGGAAGCGAGGGCGCGTCCGCGAGGACACGACCTGCGGGCTGTTTAGGAAGAGGAGGTGACAAAGAAATCCTGAAACTTAAAAGGAATAAATCACTAGGTCTCGAGGGCATCTCTGCTGAAGTTCTACATGCCTGTAATGCGCATGTAACTTTATATTTGTGGTAACTCTGTAACTCGTGATTATCACAGGGAAGAATACCAGAGATATGGAATAAATCAAGCGTCATTATACTGAAAAAGGGTGAAGACAAGTTTCCCCTTGCTCCAGAGTCCTACAGATCAATTTATCTTCTCGATACCACAGGGGAAGTGCCGGAAAAGCTGCTTTGCGGTAGACTACAGGAGAAATGACTTCTCCATAGAACGAACTCCCAGAAATACGGATTCAGAAGTGAGAAGTCAACAGAAGACGCTGTAAATGAGGTGATAAGGCAGATAAAAAACTCTCTGCCTACATATGTTGTACCAATAATGGTGGGCATTGCTGGGGCTTTCGATCGCTTACGGCGACCAGCAATTTCAGACCACGTCATGGACTTTGACTGCCGACGAGCGTTATACCACTGTTGAAGAACTATTGTCAAAACAGAGAAGCTACTATTTCATAGCCATGAGAGACCAATATGAAATAAACTTCGGAAGGCTGCCTACAGGGGACCACAAATGGCCCTGTCTTCTGGGATCTGGTACATGACCCGATATTAGGAAATATGCAGGACAATGAAGCAGTTGTAGGAGTAGTCGCATATACCGACGACCTGATGATCCTTGTGAAGGGAAGCTCAAGAAGCAACCTGGAGGATATTGTAAATAGTCCTTCAACAATTAAATTAGTGGTGCCAAGTAGTTAAACTGTCAGTTGCGCCTAAAAAGACAACATACATGTTATTAAAAGGGAACCTTGAAATTAAACCACAGGTCCATAAAGAGGATGTCAATCACCAGATACCTAGGCGTCTTCTTGTACAAATGACGTAATTGTATTGCACATAGTGAATAAATGGGCAAGAGAGGCAGAAGCATGATGAATAAAACTATTAATCTAGCCAGTTACGATTATAAGCTACCAATATAAGCAATAAAAACGTATCATAACGCTATCTCAACTGCGATCATGGGAAGTGGCCGTGCGGTTAAAGGCGCTGCAGTCTGGAACCGCAAGACCGCTACGGTCGCAGGTTCGAATCCTGCCTTGGGCATGGATGTTTGTGATGTCCTTAGGTTAGTTAGGTTTAACTAGTTCTAAGTTCTAGGGGACTAATGACCTCAGCAGTTGAGTCCCATAGTGCTCAGAGCCATTTGAACCATTTGCGATCATGGGATACTGTGCGAGTGCTTGGGTGCACAGAATTCTGCTCTTAACACCAGCACAGGTAGTTGACAAAGTACGACATGGAATATGTTTTCAGTTGATGGGAGCTTTTGGTACAGTGTCAGTTGAGGCGTTGCAGGTAATACTTGGAATATGTCCACTCGGTCTGCAATACAAAAAAGACTGGCGACATACTGGCTGAAGAAATAACAACCCTATGAAGTGCAGACTTTAACAGGATAGGAGCCACAAGAAAACAGCAAGTTCACAGGCAGACCCTCCATCTGTGGCAGAAACGATTGTATGATGCTCAAACAGCGAATCACAGCTCTGGATTTCTCCCAGATGTAAAACAGAGACTGGGACTGAGGCATTTGAGTTCCTCAAGAGACCCAACACACTTCTTGATGGGTCACAGTCATTACACCACCTACTTTCATCAAACAGATCGCAGACAATCCTCTGAATGTGCGATGGCTAAAGAAGCCACGTCAAAACATATTACAACATGTAGATGTCTGCTGCATCCTGATGCTGCTAATGTCGATCGGCGGCAACTGAATCGTTATGGAAGACTCGGTATCAAGGAGTTGTTGTGTTTCGATACAAAATGGCAGATCATGATCAATATCTCTGATGCTGTTTCAAGAAAAACTTCGACAGTGCACTACCTTATAGCAGTAGGGGAAAAGTGGGCATGGCTCCAAGTTGCATTCTTGCCAAATTTATTCAAGATGGTGGATCCAAGATGGCGGCCACAGATGTGGCAATATCGCATTCACGTCATGGTGGGAAGTTCAAATTTTGATGGGAAAATAAGTCAACTGGACTACCTCATTAACCTAATCCACCGCTGCCCCCCCCCCCCCCCCCCCCCCCCACTCTCCCATCTGGAAATTGGTGGGAAAAGGACTCAGTCTGTGCTGGGCTGCTGGATAGGATGCACATAAGTTTTTATTTTGTATGCATTGTTTATTTAAACAATTTGAGTTGTCATATGCAGTAACTCCATCCAATGTGTTAACCATGAGGTCCAGAGTCCAACTGACCTAGTTCACAACACAGCCAGCAGAGCGCTCTGTCGTCCCTCCCCTCTCCCCTCCCATGATGTAATCCCGTATGACGGTCTGGGGAAAAATGGCGGGAAAAGGACACAGTCTGTGTCTAGGTGCTGAGTGGGGGGACAGACATAATTGTTTACTGTTCAATAGATGAGATGTCTGTGCTACAGAAGGTGGAGTATATTAGCTGTAACCATGAATCTGAGGACTGTGTAGATAGCAATGATATTTGCTGAAGACGAATATGTTTCATGAAATAATGAAAATGCAGCAGGATGGGGCCAAGTTACACTTCGCAGATTATGCTGATAAATGCATGTGCTATAACTCTAGATCATTCGATAAAAGTCCACTCAGACTTCTGACTGCCACTGCACAAAGAAAGAGAGAGTTTTGCAGATGATGTGAGAATATTTAAACAATTACACGTTTTATTCTGAGGAATACCACCACTGCCACACTTGAACACAGACTCTAAACTGATAGCAACGCACTTGTGAAACCATCCCTGAGACGCTTCGCACGCTTTTGTGGCAAATATCCTTGTCTTTGAGCACGGAGTTACTAAATCCAATTGAATGTGTCTCTAAATACACTTTCAAAGAGATCGCTGCACAGTAGTTTGCATCAATTTTGCGGTGTACACTGCCACACTCGAATATGGACTGAAAAAACATCGCTGCACACTTGTGAAACCTCCCACGACACTTCACACGCTTTTGTGGGAAACAGATCCCGAATCTGATATCAGCTGCAATATCTGATTTTACATGCCTAAACAATGATATTTGGAAGTAAAAAAAAATCTGTAACGCTAAATAGGACCCTCGCCACTTTTCAAGTCTTAGCTGTATTTGAAGCCACTGCTGGAGAGAGAAAAATTTCTGAATCCTACAGTTGCTGTGGTGTTCGTAACGTTTTCTGAAACAGTGAGTGGGCTTAGTTTTATATTTGCTGCTGCTGGAGTCAGGCACATTATTTTCCTCACTTCCTCCTCCACACATACTGGTGTCTAAACACAGACAGGAAAATCAGAACAATTCGAAAACTGTCCTGCAGATGAGAAAAAATGGCTGGATTTTTCGTTGAATTTTCGGTGTTCTACGGCTGCCAGTCTGGAGATTCTCTGAAGCCACAATGGCCAATGAGGGACAGAGATGGATGGTCTGCTTGGATGTGTCTCTGAGACACAAACAAAGAAGACATCACGTTACGCTGGGTTAGGGATTTTCTCTGCCTCGTGATGACTGGGTGTTGTGTGTTGTCCTTAGGTTAGTTAGGTTTAAGTAGTTCTAAGTTCTAGGGGACTGATGACCATAGCTGTTAAGTCCCATAGTGCTCAGAGCCATTTGAACCACGTTACGCTCAGACATCGCAGAACTTTCCATAGATACCTTTTCCCCTTCTTGTTCGAACCAGTCTGTCGAGGCTCCTATGCCCCACACAGAGGATGTCTTGGGAATGGAGCATTCTGATTGCATCTTACTGAATTTATCTGTCAAACTGCTGCTGCGGCCAGTGTGGTAGCATTGTGCGCCATTTTCTTGCAGATGAGACTTTCAGTGGCAAAACTATTTTGTACAGATCGCAAAAAGACATACATCAGTCACATTGCACTGACAGCAAAAGTGATCTACAGATAATGAAATACGGGTACTATCGTCGAAGATACTTCCTCACTACACTGCTCTGCTCCTGTCGAGGAGAGCTTGAATTTTTCAGCGTGAAACCAACTTCCATCCGGGCTATGTCACCACATACCACATCGATGTAGTAAACACAATTCCTATCCTGCACCATACAAAATCATCAGTTCTGCATCCTGCATATAGATGTCGATCACCAGACTCTTATACATACACTGCACAAATCGTAAGATCCCAAAAAACTTAAGTGAATGCACTGTAAATAGTCCTCACGGCGCTCCAGCGGTCATGAGTCAACTGCCCCCACACACGCTGCCTCGCCACGTGATCAGAGCACCCTCAGCGGCCCGCGTCAAACTCCGAACTGGTGTAGAAGGCTAGGCTGGTTCCCCCCCCCCCCTCCCCCCTGGCACAAAGGCATTACTGTTTCTGCCCTCAACCTGCATGCTTGCTGGCCTGCTGCCATGCTTTCTACACCCCTCTCCAGACCTGGGATTACAAGAACATAAGCATTTTCACATGGTTCGCCAGAATGTAGTACCATTTATGCAATAGTTCTCGATATCAACCACATGGCAGTATGCTACCGATTATTTACAAAGAGTAATTCCAAAGATAAAGAGTGGAAATTATTTCTCTGGAAACCCAAAACTTTAGCGAGCTGCAGTGAGGTGGAACATGCTGCAAATCACTGACTAACTACAAACTTATCTCGTCTACCAAGGTCTTTACATGAAAACTCGAAAATAGAGGAAACTGGTAGTTTCACTCATATTTTTTATAGTGAATACCGATGTCAATAATATAACAAATTCCAAATCGGCCACATACTTTACAAATTCATCACCATCTAGGAGCACATAGCACACACCACAATCGATGTTCTCTCATGCAAATAAAGACGAGAAAAAAATAGAAGCAGTCAACCAGACAATTTACAAGGGAGGGAATAACTGTCCAACGCAAACACATGTCCATATTGAATCTTCTCAAATTTCTACGGAGAACACACGTGATCATGAACGCTGCCCGACACATACTGACTGGTGAGTATTAGTTCACTTTTCAGCCACCTAGAGGGCAATGCGGTTAGGTTAGCTACGTTCCTATATCCCAGTCACTCTTTCTATTTCGGACGGCTCCTGCCGTAAGCAGGAAATTTCAGTTGTTCGGGCCACAGGCAACCGTCACAATGTGCTTTCTCACCCGAGACAGAATTGTCCTAGGAAACCAGCCACATATATTTTATCACTTTCCTTACAATTAAATATTACAATTGCAGCCTCAGTCTGATGACATTCGACATTGAGCGAAGTATCATAAATACTCCCTCCTGACGATGGTGGCTCTGGATATATCAAAATCTGCAGCATTCTTTTGATTGGACATAATTTTCCATGTAAAAAATCTTTCATTCTCTTTACAGCTATCACAATTTTCCACGTCAAATTCATACCTTCCTTTACTAGAGGACAAAGCCATTTTCTCTACACATGTCGGAACACAGACATACTGTATAAGACCACTGATCACGGTGAATCTACTTACATATCTCCTGCTAAGAATAATATTTGTCCAATAACTGAATAGTGGTGACACCAAACAATACTGAGCGAAAATCCGCGATGGATGGATATGTCTCATTTGTTTTCCTTGCGAGTGGTACCAGTGTGTCTTAGAAAGAGTGAAGTAATCGTGCTACAAGCGACCAGCTATTAAAAAACACTTTCGCAACGACTATATAGCTATCACAAGCGGTCTTGGTTCTACCCGTGCACACAGATATCCACATTAAAAACTATCGAGATATGGTATTGCTTCCGAGTGAAGTAGTTTTCCACACAAATACCGCAACACTGAATATAGATGGTGATCGCTGAGGTGTGTATTAATGGAGGTAGGACGTCAAACGGGCCGACTTGGAGCAGGCGAGGCACCACAGGACATTTTAATTTCCACTGTCTATACTTTTACAAAAAAAATGGTTCAAATGGCTCTGAGCACTATGGGACTTAACTTCTGAGGTCATCAGTCCCCTAGAGCTTAGAACTACTTAAACCTAACTAACCTAAGGACATCACACACATCCATACCCGAGGCAGGATTCGCGCGGTTCCAGACTGTAGCGCCTAGAACCGCTCGGCCACACCGGCCGGCATACTTTTACAAATAAATTCATAAAACTTCGTCAGCTTGCCCAAGAAGGATTCAGGATTCACACTCATAACAGCGAAAGTTCAAAAACATGACAAAATAATTTTTTTTCATGTGAAATTTCACCATTTTTTCACTTACAATTCTGCATTTGTTGCTACAGGTACACTTCTCTTTATAAGTAAGTGAGACTCTTCGATGAATTTTGCACAGCATACAAACCACATTTACAGGTGAATGAAACTCTAGAATTTATTTAATTTATGCAAAAATGAATGAGCTGTTACATTTTAAACTTCATGTTTAGAAAAAACCCAAATTTTAAAGTTAATTATCTCATTTTTTTCTACAGTTTTTAATAGATTTGGAATAGTTCAGACTTTCATGGACCTGTAAGTATGGTTTGTACGCTGTGCAAAATTCATCGAAGAATCTCTCTTACTTACGAACTGTATCTATAGCAACAAATTCAGCTAATAGTAAGTGAAAAAAAGATGAAATTTCACATGAAAAAAAATTATTTTGTTATGTTTTTGAACTTCCACTGCTATGGGTGTGAATGCTGAATCCTTCCTGGTCATGCTGACAGAGTTTAATGAATTTATTTGTAAAAGTATAGACAGTGGAAGTTAAAATGTCCTGTGGTGCCTCTCCTGCTCCAAGTCGGCCCGTTTGACGTCCTAACAGGGCTTAAGTGCGGGTGACATCGCCTACGGGGTAAGCTCATAATAAAATCACCGAATTTAGAAAGTTATTCGGCTAAGGAACATGGTATGAAGCCGGTATTTGCAATTCCCTCATGACGCCCCTAGATATTTCTCCAGTATTTGTAACACATTCATTCTAGATGCTGTGTCAGAGGTTCCGCAATTTATCTACTAGGTTGTAGGCCAGGGACTATGATGGTTGATTGAAAATTATCGCATACAGTAGATGGTGTGCTATGCGATGAATCACTTTAAGAAAATGCAAGGCCAGATTGAGATTGTGAGAAACGTATACTGGTCGTTCAGATCTACAGTGTTACGCTTTCCAGTAGAAATGTTGTCCACAATTTGGAATCAGTTCTTTCAATTCAACCACATACCTGCGTTTGATCCTACGGGGATGTCTTTTAATGATTACAGTCACAAATGAATCATATTTGTGGAACTCTCATATCTCGAAACGAGTCATCTTTTTCAAACCTGTCTGCTACAGTAAAACTCCTACATGATGTTTGAGACATAGTCCCTACACATCTTCTAACTGTTCCTCAGTCTCTCCTCACCATTCCTGTATGTGATCGATCTGTGTATGTGATCGATCCAATTTAAATCGGAACTGAGCAAGAGCTGGAGAGTGCTATATCTACCACCTTCTGCAATCCGTGCACAAACAGGGTGAGCCAAGTTAATGCGACAGGACCCTGTTTTTGACCACTTGGTGGAAATTGGAACACGTTGTCATAGCTCCACCAACTTTGTACAATGTATAAGGCCAATGTCAAACGAAGTTTTCTCCTGCAATAAGAGGTAGCAGTAGAAGAAGTCAGTAGGGGAACTGGGAGAAGTACGAGGATTATGCTGCTGGAGTGCAGTGTGTCTCCAAACTGCACTCCTGGAAATTGAAATAAGAACACCGTGAATTCATTGTCCCAGGAAGGGGAAACTTTATTGACACATTCCTGGGGTCAGATACATCACATGATCACACTGACAGAACCACAGGCACATAGACACAGGCAACACAGCATGCACAATGTCGGCACTAGTACAGTGTATATCCACCTTTCGCAGCAATGCAGGCTGCTATTCTCCCATGGAGACGATCGTAGAGATGCTGGATGTAGTCCTGTGGAACGGCTTGCCATGCCATTTCCACCTGGCGCCTCAGTTGGACCAGCGTTCGTGCTGGACGTGCAGACCGCGTGAGACGACGCTTCATCCAGTCCCAAACATGCTCAATGGGGGACAGATCCGGAGATCTTGCTGGCCAGGGTAGTTGACTTACACCTTCTAGAGCACGTTGGGTGGCACGGGATACATGCGGACGTGCATTGTCCTGTTGGAACAGCAAGTTCCCTTGCCGGTCTAGGAATGGTAGAACGATGGGTTCGATGACGGTTTGGATGTACCGTGCACTATTCAGTGTCCCCTCGACGATCACCAGTGGTGTACGGCCAGTGTAGGAGATCGCTCCCCACACCATGATGCCGGGTGTTGGCCCTGTGTGCCTCGGTCGTATGCAGTCCTGATTGTGGCGCTCACCTGCACGGCGCCAAACACGCATACGACCATCATTGGCACCAAGGCAGAAGCGACTCTCATCGCTGAAGACGACACGTCTCCATTCGTCCCTCCATTCACGCCTGTCGCGACACCACTGGAGGCGGGCTGCACGATGTTGGGGCGTGAGCGGAAGACGGCCTAACGGTGTGCGGGACCGTAGCCCAGCGTCATGGAGACGGTTGCGAATGGTCCTCGCCGATACCCCAGGAGCAACAGTGTCCCTAATTTGCTGGGAAGTGGCGGTGCGGTCCCCTACGGCACTGCGTAGGATCCTACGGTCTTGGCGTGCATCCGTGCGTCGCTGCGGTCCGGTCCCAGGTCGACGGGCACGTGCACCTTCCGCCGACCACTGGCGACAACATCGATGTACTGTGGAGACCTCACGCCCCACGTGTTGAGCAATTCGGCGGTACGTCCACCCGGCCTCCCGCATGCCCACTATACGCCCTCGCTCAAAGTCCGTCAACTGCACATACGGTTCACGTCTACGCTGTCGCGGCATGCTACCAGTGTTAAAGACTGCGATGGAGCTCCGTATGCCACGGCAAACTGGCTGACACTGACGGCGGCGGTGCACAAATGCTGCGCAGCTAGCGCCATTCGACGGCCAACACCGCGGTTCCTGGTGTGTCCGCTGTGCCGTGCGTGTGATCATTGCTTGTACAGCCCTCTCGCAGTGTCCGGAGCAAGTATGGTGGGTTTGACACACCGGTGTCAATGTGTTCTTTTTTCCATTTCCAGGAGTGTACATACAGGTACTGCAGTCCGAAGCATATCCGCATCCCTTAGGGTGCATTAACGTGTGTCACCAAAATATTCTCTCTAGCATCGTTATTTTGTACCATCCAACAGAGAATTAAAAAAATACAAATTTACGAACTATAAAAGAACCCTGCTGACATCATCCAGTAGAGAACTCGATAATATTTCTACCGTGTCCCTGCCTCCCGATATATCGAAAGCAAATACCGTCTGCATGCTGGCATTGAGCATATGCGGTGACACCCATTAAATATTCAGGTATTGATAAACTCAGTTGCCTGCACACACTAGTGTAAAGTATCATCGCCAGTACTGTATGAGGACCATATCCCACACACTATCAGTCACAAGAGAGGGTCCCTGTGTTGTTGTCTGATACATTTTGTTTTCGGCTGTAGCATGTCCAAGCAGCGTATGACACAGCTTTGTGCACCACAATACTGTTTTTTTCTTTAACACGACTTCGAGGTATGTGTCAGGTTCTAAACTGATATGAACACGCTTCGATCTGCTGGCTCTGACTGAAAGCTGGACATAGCACGGTGTAAATTGTGCTGTTGCTCACACAACACACACCCAAGATGATTTTAGGTAAAAGACAGTCACAAAATAAGGAAGTTGGAAGAGTTTTGCGGCATTGTGGAGCGTTTCAAAAACAGCTTTCCAACGGTGACTAACGACCTCTACATTTAAACTCATCTTTCACAGTGACGGGATAGGTGATGGTTCAGTGTTCCGTTTCAATTGATTCCTCATATTGCAGTCACATACGCAATCACTGTTTCGGTGATTGCCATCCCCGGAAGGTGTTGCCCCTCCGCCAACACTCTTTCTCCATCTCAAACAAGCGATGTCAGTCAATCATTACGTGGTAATCAACAGCATACCACTGGACAGATAGGATGGAAAAGACACCGTAGATATACTGTAATAAGTATCAAACTTGATAGTGCGAACAATTTTAGAAATTATACCAGTTTTACCATAATTTCAACACTGACGAATGACGCAGCAGCATGCCTCCCGATTTCTGTATCATTGCTAAACCACCCCTCCACTACTTTGCGAGTACCATATACTGGATTGCGAATGTAGATGGATGACTGTGGAGTATGTTCATTCACTGTTAATTCTAGAGCATATACACCAAAATAACCAGACTACGATCTACATATTTCTAGCACTTCGGTCATCATGCGTAATTTACGATTATGATTGCCCATTTTCCCTTTACGGTTGGGAGTCACAGACCATTCTCGCATTATTCGGATAAAGTTAGAGATTGAAAGATCTCTTCGCATTGTATTTGACCAACACTCCCTGCAACACCGCAACGGACTAAATTTGCAGCTGACCAGAAGTCGACGGTTACATTCCATGTCTCATGAAGGAACACAGCGAACCAAGCCCATAACTGTTGTTCTGCACAAATTTTACCCATGGCACCCATCCAAGTGCACGAAATCTCTCCAGATGCGCACATGTCGAGGAGGTTAGCACCCCTTATCGGTGCATAATAGATACGAAAGTGTTGTGATGATATAAAAGACGGTTAAGAAGAAGAAAACGTGTGGTTTCATGCATGATGGAGCTCCAGACAGACGGAGTGTGAAGCATTATGCATACATCAGCCGCGCTTTCAGTTCTAAAATATGGTTTTAGCGTCCGGGGTCAGTACCAAGAAGGTATTAGTAAGGGAGAGAAATGATCGTAGAACATAAACAAATGCACTCCTAAGGCTAAATGGTTCTGTACATACAACACGCTATAACGGTAAAGCCAGGTGGTTTCCGATCTATTACTCATGTGGAATGTAACGCTGTCAATATTCCAATGTAAGAAATATACAGGGCGATTATAATTAGAGCTAAATTTTCAAACCACTGTAGAAATAACACCGCTGATCTGAATGACGTCAAATTGCAACGTAATATAATCGGAGAAGGGGGGAAACGCACGAGAGAAGAAAAATAAATAGTTACAAAACGCAGAAAGAGATGGCGCTGTAAGCGTCATAATTTAATAGTGGTCGACTACAAAATGACAAATGAATCATACAAGAATGGCTAACGAGTACGTTTGACGTTAAACAAACTGTACTACTCAGTGTGCATTGGTGTATAGGTGTGATACTGTTAGTTACGTAAGCGCATCCACCACAGAAAGGTCATATAATATCGAATGGGAAAAATCGGTTTTTAATTGTCCTGAGGCCAAAAACCACATAAAAAGCATCAATCAAATGGTTCAAATGGCTCTAAGCACTATGCGACTTCACTTCTGAGGTCACCAGTCGCCTAGAACTTAGAACTAATTAAACCTAACTAACCTAAGGACATCACACACATCCATGCCCGAGGCAGGATTCGAACCTGCGACCGTAGCGGTCGCTCGGCTCCAGACTGTAGCGCCTAGAACCGCACGGCGCATCAATCAAATCGGTTTTTAATTGTACTGAGGCCAAAAACCACATAGAAAGCATCAATCAAAATCAAATAGGATTATTAATTTCCGTGTGACTGGTGAAAAACATGTTCAATATGCTGTCCACCGTTTTCTGCAAGTTGATGTCGAGAAACCGCACGTTCCACAACTAATCGAAGTGCTTCCGGGCTCACGTTCAGAATGTGTTGCGCAATGCGTGTCTTCAATGCAACTTAGTTTGCAATCGGAACGCTGAACATATCTCTCAGATAGCCCCACAGCCAGAAGTCACACGGATTAAGATCAGGTGATTGGAATGCGCAGGCTGTAGGGAAATGGCGGCTGATAATTCTAGCATTTCCGAAATGGTGCTTTAGCAGCTGCTTAACGGGATTTGCAATGTGCGGAGGTGCACCATGCTGCATGAAAATGATCCCAACCACACATCCACGCTGTTGGAGAGCTGGAATGACGTAGCTGCGCAAAAGGCACCCGTAGCACTTACCAGTGATGGTACAGGTAACAGGAACGGAAGCATATGGCCCTATGATAAATGATATTATAACCTGCATCACACAGTGACCTTTGCAGGATGAAGTGGTACTGGTTGATTTGCTTGTGGGTTTTCCGTTGCCCATATTCGACAATTCTGTGTTTTGACATATCCTGTCAGATGGAAGTGGGCTTCGTCTGTCCACAAAATCTTCCACGGCCAATCATTGTCCACTTTCATGTGAGCAAGAAATTCTAAAGCTAAGGCCTCTCTTGTTGGCAGGTCAACAGAAAGCAACTTGTGCACATGGGTAATTTTGAATGAATAACAAAGAAGGCTATTTCGTAGGATTTTAAGCACCGTCCTCACGGATATATACAATGTTCGGGCAATTCTCTGTGCACTACACGTTTGCACACCACCACTCGTCTCCTCCCGCATTCCTGTAGCCACAGCTTCCACTGACGTCGAATCAATTCGTTTCCTCTCTCTACCAGGTTGCACACCAAAGGAACCCGTCTTTTCGAATTTCCGAATCATTTTCTCCGACCCACGGCAGTCATCGGACCAACGCCTTGTTTCAAACCCATCATTGTCCGGAACGTCTGCAGAGCGACGTGTGCACAGCCATCATTCTTGTAATACAGCTTTACAAGCAGAGCGCGATCATGCATTGAGACAATCATGACGAAATTCGCAGACGCGAATGGAGGAAAAGCCGTGTACCCGGCTTGTTTATACCAAATTGAATGGGTCGTGTGCATGACAGGTGTTTTCCTTTACGTATTCTGACACTTACAGCGCCACCTATTGATCAATTTTCACACTATTTTTCTCTTTTATCGTATCTTTTTCCCCCTTCTCCGATAATATTCCGTTGCAATTTGACGTCATTCTGACGAGTGGTGCTATTTCTACAGCGTTTTGAAAGTTTAACTTTAATTATAATCACCCTGTATTTCCAGCGCATGACGTGCATTTCTCCCTGCAGGTTTCCCTACGGTAAACTACGGTGACAAACTATAAAGTGGTAAAACTACTTCCTTAAAATATAGAGTGTATGTGATACATGCACAATATCCGCCTCGCCTTCCGTATATGCCTCCCGTCCCCCACGCGGATCCTCTATGATCTCATTCCTTTCCCCCATCTGCTCCTATTCCTCGAACATATCTGCATCCTCTACACCTCCCGCCGTCTTGAACCCCCTCACCCCCTGGTTGCTCCTCTCCTCTCCCATCCCCGCCCCCTGCCACGTCTTCACCGTTGTGTCCCCCCTACCCTCCATCTCTCCACCCTACATCTCCTTTCCCAAGGTGGCTTCCATCAACTCCCCCTCCCGGACGATGCCCTCTCTCCCTCGATTTATCCCTCCTATCAACTCTGATCTTCACCCCCCTCCTTTCCTCTGTCCTTTCCCTGGGCTCCCTCTTCCTCCCCCCTTCCATGCTGTGTTTTCTCCCCGCCCAACCTCCCCCTATGTCCCTTCTCCCCGCCCCCCACCCCCGAGTCCTTTTGCATTCCCCTCCTCTGCCTTCCCCACTCCCTGGCACGTCTGCTCAGCACCCCCCACCCCTCTTATGGGTCCTCATTCTCCAATGGCTTCTTTCCCCCCTCCCACCCTTCACTTTTCCTCTCCTTCCCCCCTTTTTTATTTCTCCATCATCTGTCCAGTTTCCCCCCCCCCCCACCCCCACCTGCTCTCGGCTGTGGTATGTCATATTTGTGCCAACCTTTTAGTGCCATGTTTAAGTGAGTGTTCAGTGTTGTGCGTCTTTCCACAGTGTTGCGAACAGAAATCACGCTGTCGCTGGGTGTGCATTTTATATCTTGCGAACAGAAACCAGACTGTCGCCGTGTTTTTTTAACTGTCTGTTATTTTTCTGCTTCTTGTGTATTTTCTTAGCATCATCAACCCTGTGTTTTATGTTTTAAGTTCTAGAATTTTCTGCCATTTTACCTTTAAGTCACCGATTTTATCGCCAACGTTTATTTTTTATTATCTTCATCTTTTTAACACAAATTCTGTAGGCTGAAGAGCGGCGTAGTAAGCTGCTGCCAGCCCGCCCCCTTCGGGGGGAATTAAAAAAAAAAAAAAAAAAAAAAAAACATGCACAATATAGCTTTCTAGAGGTGTATAGCACCCACTGTTCACGTCCGATCACTGTTCAGAAATTATAATATGTTCGGATCTGTCCTGTAAAATGATCGTTATCAGCCGGCTGGAGTGGCCCAGCGGTTCTAGACGCTACAGTGCGGAACCGCGCGACCGCTACGGTCGCAGGTTCAAATCTTGCCTCGGGCATGGATGTGTGTGATGTTGTCCTTAGGTTAGTTAGGTTTAAGTAGTTCTAAGTTCTAGGGGACTGATGACCTTAGCAGTTAAGCCCCATAGTGCTCAGAGCCATTTGAACCATTTGATCGTTAGCAATGGAGAAATGGAGAAAGCCTCTTACTAGGAAACAGACAAACGCATAGCAGCAGTCATGTTGCCACTAATTCCATAAACAGGACATCTGTCAAGCAGATATATGTACACCATTTGGCAGGGTAATGGAGTACGTGGCATTAAATTTTCGTCTAGAGGAAAATGGTTCAAATGGCTCTGAGCACTATGGGACTTAACTTCTGAGGTCATCAGTCCCCTAGAACTTAGAACTACTTAAACCTAACTAACCTAAGGACTTCACACACATCCATGCCCGAGGCAGGATTCGAACCTGCGACCGTAGCGGTCGCGCGGTTCCAGACTGTAGCGCCTAGAACCGTTCGGCCACTCCGGCCGGTCATCTAGAGGAGGCTGCTGAAACAGGATTAACATGTTTCATCATCATCATCATCATCATCTTCATATCATCATCATCATCACCACACATGCATTGGAACTCGTCTGATGACTGAGAGGTTTTTCGTCCAGTATTATTTGGCGTTGCCACTACTCAGTTATTGGAGAAATATTATTCTGAGTAGGGGATATGTAGGTATATTCACTGTGATCAGTGGGCTTATACAGTATGTCTGTGTACCGACATGTGCAGCGAAAATTGCTTTGTCCTCTAGTAAGGGAAGGTATGAATTTGACGTGGAAAATTGTGATAGCTGAATGAAAGATTTTTTACATGGAAAATTATGTCCAGTCATAAGAATGCTGCAGATTTTGATATATCCAGAGCCACCATCGTCAGGAGGGAGTATTTATGATACTTCGCTCATTGTCGAATGTCGTCAGATTGAGGCTGCAATTGTAATATTTAATTGTAAGGAAAGTGATAAAATATATGTGGCTGGTTTCCTAGGACGATCCTGCCTGGGGTGAGCGAGTGCGCATTGCGGCGGTAGCCCTTGTCCGGAACGATTGACATTTCCGTTTTATGGCGGGAGCCGTCCGAACGAGAGAGATTGGCTGGTGTACAGGAATGTAGCTAACCTAACCGTGTCGCCCTCTACGAGAATGAATGTCAAACTAATACTCAGTCTATGTTGGGCAGTCTTCGTCATCATGCGTGTTTTCAGTAGAAATTTGAGAAGATTCATTATGGATGCATATCTGCATTGGATAATTATTCACTCTCATGTAATTTTTTTACTTAATATAACGGCCGGCCGAAGTGGCCGTGCGGTTAAAGGCGCTGCAGTCTGGAACCGCAAGACCGCTACGGTCGCAGGTTCGAATCCTGCCTCGGGCATGGATGTTTGTGATGTCCTTAGGTTAGTTAGGTTTAACTAGTTCTAAGTCCTAGGGGACTAATGACCTCAGAAGTTGAGTCCCATAGTGCTCAGAGCCATTTGAACCATTTTTTTTGAACTTAATATAACTTAAACTAACTTACGCTAACGACAGCATACAAACCCATGCCCGAGGGAGGACTCGAACTTCCGATGGGGGAGCCTCGCAGACCGTGACATGACGCACCACACCGCACGGCTACCCCGCGCGACCATGTAAATTGTCTGGTTGACTGTTTCTACGTATTTCCTGTCTTTATTTGGCTTAGAGAACATCGATTATGGTGTGTGTTATGTGCATCGAGATAGTGATGACGTTGTAAAGTAGAAGTATGGTTTGGAATCAGTTATATTATTGACATCAGTATTCGTGAAAAAATAGTTGAACTTCCAGTTTCCGCTATTTTCGAGGTTTTGCGTAAAAATCTTTGCAGACGAGATAAGTTTTTAGTTAGTGGTTTGCAGCATGTACCACCTCGTTAAAGTGTCGGATTAAAAAAAAAAATGGTTCAAATGGCTCTGAGCACTATGGAGGTCATCAGTCCCCTAGAACTTAGAACTACTTAAACCTAACTAACCTAAGGACAACACACACATCCATGTCCGAGGCAGGATTCGAACCTGCGACCGAAGCAGTCGCGTGATTCCGGACTGAAGCGCCTAGAGCCGCTCGGCCACCGCGGCCGGTTTTCGGATTTCCAAAGAAATAATTTCTACTCTTTATCTTCGGAATTTTAGTATGCAAGCGATCGGTAGTATACTGCTATGTGCTTGATATCGAGAACTATCGCATAAACGGTATGATATTCTGGCAAACCACGTGGAAATACTGATGTTCTTGTAAACTCAGAGTCTGGAGATGGGTGTAGAAAGCATGGCAGCAGGCAAGCAAGTCGGGGCCAGAAACAGTAACGCCTTTGTGCCGTGTGGGGAACCATCTCAGTCTTTGTACACCAGTTCCAAGAGAGAGTCTGCAGTCCGCTGAGTGTGCTGTGATCGCCCGTCGAGGCAGCGTATACGGGGGCGGTTTCTTGTGACGTTGGTCGCTGTGGATGACCCTCCGACCTCTTGGGAAATATCCAGTGATGCGAGAACTATATACGGTGCATGCATTTATGTTTTTTTGGGAGCTGACTGTGTGCGCTGTATATACACGAGTGTCTGGTAGTCGATAGCTATATTCAGGATGCAGAAGTGATGATTTTGTATGGTCCAGGATAGGGATTGTGTTTACTACATCGATATGGTAAGTGGTGCCATAGCCCGGTTGAAGATCGGTTCCACGCTGAAAAATTCAAACTTTCCTCTATAGTAGCAGAGCAGTGTGATAGTGTCTTTGGGGCAGTGTTCGATTTGTGCTTTTACCAGTGGGGGGGGGGGGGGGGGGGGATGTCTTAGGGGGTTAGTATAGTTATATATGTTACTAGCTTGGACCGTGGCGTTACCCGTGGTTAAACAGTTATTTATAAATATATGTTAATGCCGAAACTCACTATTCACGCGTAAGCACGATCAGAAAAGCCATCCCTTGTTATATCTTTAAAAGTACATCATAGGTAAAGCCTATTTACAAAATCATCTACATACAGGTATACGAGGGGAATCCAAAAAGTAAATGTACATTTGTGAAAAGCTGTACTTATTGTGATGATAGAAAACTGAAACATGCGTTATTTTTCTACGTAACCTCCCTGGACTACAATGCAGTTTTCCGACATTTTACGAGTTTTTTTCATTTCATCAGAAAATACGTTTATCGGTTGCATCTGTAACCAATTTTGCCCCGCAGCAATGACGTCTTCATCACTTTCAAATCTTCTTCCCTGTAGTGCTTCCGTTAAGGGTCCAGACATGTGAAAATCGCTTGGAACCTCGAATCTTAACTCCTTTATCGCGTCGGCTGTCCGTTTGGCAGAATGTGGGCGAGCGTTATCTTTCTGCAGGATGACACCTCTTCACAGTTTTCCGCGACGTTAGGATCTGTTTGCAGTTTTTAATTTCGTACGCAACACATCACATCCACCATACAATGCAGACCTGGCTCTAAAGCCTCGTTTACGCTGGGGCGACGTCTTGCAACATTGTGGCATGCTACGGAAATGTTGCGTGCGTCGGCTTGTCGTTTAGTTCTAAATGTTTTGAAATGCTTACCTACTACATAACACTTTTTCAAAATTAATAAGCAAACATATTAATAGTATTAATAGTGAACTTTCAGTGTTCGGCTCCACAAATTTAAATTATATGTAAAGTTTTACTCCAGTGCGTGGGAAATAAACATCCCAGGTTGGGATGCATAAACTAAAACCAGAGGAGGGGATGGTCTGATGCAGAGGGGGGGAAATCCCCCCCATCCCCCCCTGCAAATCGCACACTGCTTTGGGGATAGTTTCCATGTTTCATGATCTGTAGACCACTTTTGCAGGGTTTAACTGCCAGTGCAATATGACTGATGTATGTTTTATTGCGATTTGTACAAAATAGTTTTGCCACAAGGTCTCGTCTGCAGAAAATGGCGGACAATTCTCCCCAACTGGCAGCAGTAGCTGTTTGACAGATAAATTCAGTAACAGCCAATCAGAATGCTCCATTCACAATACATCCTTTGTGCGGGGCATAGGAGCCTCGACAGACAGGTTCGAACAAGAAGGGGGAAAGGCATCCACGGAAAGTTCTGTGATGTCTGAGAGTAACGTGATGTCTTCTTTGTTCGAGTCTCAGAGACACGTCCAAGCAGACCATCCATCTCTGGCAAGATGCTGTCTCTCATTGGCCATTTTAGCTTCAGAGTACCTCCAGACCAACAGCTGTAGGACTCCAAAAATTCCAGTCATTTTTCTCGTCTGTTGTTCTGATTTTACCGCCTGTGCTTAGACACCAGTGTGTGCTTTAAGAAGTGAGAAAAATAACGTGCTTGAGTGCAGCAGCAGCAAATATAAAAATAAGTCCACACACCATTTCAGAAAAAGTTATGAACACCACAGCAGCTGTAGGAGTCGGAAATTTTCTCTCTCTGGCAGTGGCTTCAAACAAGCAGCTAAGACTCGAAAATTGGCGAGGACCCTGTTAAGAGATAGAGAGATATTTATTTCGACTTCCAGATATTATCTTTTCGGCGTCTAAAATCAGATATTGCAGCTGATATCGGATTCGGGATCTTTTTCCCACAAAAGGGTGTGCAGTGATCTGTTTGGAGTCCATGTTCGAGTGTGGTAGTACACACTGCAAAACTGAAGCAAACGTCTGTGTAGCGATCTTTTCGAAAGTGCATTTAGAAAGACAGTTGGATTTAGTAACTCCCGAAGCAGCCCGTGCTCAAAGACAAGGATATTTCACACAAAAGCGCGCGAAGCGTCTCCCGGATGGTTTCATAAGTGTGTCATCAACTTTTTATAGAAGAAAGAAAAAAATTGTGGTTAGTAGCAAAAATTTGTGTAAGAATGAATACACGCAGCGTTTACATTACAGGTAACAGGCTAGATATAATACAAAATAAATAAAATACATGTCATAGACAGACGAGATGATGACAAGAAAAATAAGTTAGCGCCTCACTTTAGTAGTTAGTGACAGTAGCATGCACATCAACATTTGAATTACACACCTATTATATTGACACTGCGACAATAAAACGTTTACTTCCTAGGAACAGCAGCATACATGAAATGAAACCCTTAATGTGAGTTCTCTTTAACGAATATATTTCCAGTTACTGCAGGAAAGATCCCAAAAACAGATTTAGAAACTCTAAATAGTTATAAAGAAAGCGCAGTGCTATTATTACTCACCACACTATATTAAATCACGAAAATGGTACAAATATTTCACAAATGTCTTAAAGCTTAGAAGAATTGTCAGTTTCTGTATTTAAAAAATGTCCGGGTAGCATACAAGTTCCGTTAAGTAAGAGTTAATGTAGAATTGTTGCGTTAAAGACACCGTCAGTTGCTACTCAAATCGACAATATTTCTGAATTTTATCCGTCGATGCTCCATGCATTCGTCACCCGAAGACTGATCAGACACTCTGCAAAGCGTTTCTTGTCACAGCTGATAAAAATATTTTCCTAGCTTTCTTTGTATGATTTTTATATCTGTCGTCATTGATGATCTAACAGCTATTACCTCCTCTATGGTGACTGCATTGAATAGTTCGAGTCTGTTAATTACTGGGAGATAGAAGACACTGGCACTATGAGTCATCTCTATAACTAACTGTTCATGATATTTTTAAGAAACGATGTTCGTAACAATCTCAAACGAATTCCTGTTCCTGTCGTGAATTTTAATTTTGTGTTCTGCCGTTCTATAGGCAGGAAGTTGATGTCCACCCCTAATACTATAGCTTGAACAGAGAATTTGCTAGCGATACTCTCTGAGATTTCTCTAGCCTGTTCCTTTTACGTAACGTGTAGCGCCCTAGTTTACGAGACAGGAAGGTGGATCACACCCTGATAGAACTCGCGCGCTGGTGCACCTGTCAGCCCGAAATGTGGGTTTTTAGGCGGTTTCCCATGCTAGTTTAGGCAAATGCTATGCAGGTCCCAAGTTTATGCCTAAGAAAATACGATGCATAAGCAGTTAAAATACGACCACACGCGGAACAAAGTTTACACATTTCACTGAGAGGTAGTGCATACTATTACCCTCCCTTTGGCCGGTATTACACTATCAAATTTCTTTGACAAAGTTCGTTTGTCAAATACATTTGGCATAGTGTAATAGGGAACCTATGTCAAATGTTGCCTTTAATCAAATTTATTTGATCCAATCTAACTCCTCGCCTTATACACTCCTGGAAATGGAAAAAAGAACACATTGACACCGGTGTGTCAGACCCACCATGCTTGCTCCGGACACTGCGAGAGGGCTGTACAAGCAATGATCACACGCACGGCACAGCGGACACACCAGGAACCGCGGTGTTGGCCGTCGAATGGCGCTAGCTGCGCAGCATTTGTGCACCGCCGCCGTCAGTGTCAGCCAGTTTGCCGTGGCATACGGAGCTCCATCGCAGTCTTTAACACTGGTAGCATGCCGCGACAGCGTGGACGTGAACCGTATGTGCAGTTGACGGACTTTGAGCGAGGGCGTATAGTGGGCATGCGGGAGGCCGGGTGGACGTACCGCCGAATTGCTCAACACGTGGGGCGTGAGGTCTCCACAGTACATCGATGTTGTCGCCAGTGGTCGGCGGAAGGTGCACGTGCCCGTCGACCTGGGACCGGACCGCAGCGACGCACGGATGCACGCCAAGACCGTAGGATCCTACGCAGTGCCGTAGGGGACCGCACCGCCACTTCCCAGCAAATTAGGGACACTGTTGCTCCTGGGGTATCGGCGAGGACCATTCGCAACCGTCTCCATGAAGCTGGGCTACGGTCCCGCACACCGTTAGGCCGTCTTCCGCTCACGCCCCAACATCGTGCAGCCCGCCTCCAGTGGTGTCGCGACAGGCGTGAATGGAGGGACGAATGGAGACGTGTCGTCTTCAGCGATGAGAGTCGCTTCTGCCTTGGTGCCAATGATGGTCGTATGCGTGTTTGGCGCCGTGCAGGTGAGCGCCACAATCAGGACTGCATACGACCGAGGCACACAGGGCCAACACCCGGCATCATGGTGTGGGGAGCGATCTCCTACACTGGCCGTACACCACTGGTGATCGTCGAGGGGACACTGAATAGTGCACGGTACATCCAAACCGTCATCGAACCCATCGTTCTACCATTCCTAGACCGGCAAGGGAACTTGCTGTTCCAACAGGACAATGCACGTCCGCATGTATCCTGTGCCACCCAACGTGCTCTAGAAGGTGTAAGTCAACTACCCTGGCCAGCAAGATCTCCGGATCTGTCCCCCATTGAGCATGTTTGGGACTGGATGAAGCGTCGTCTCACGCGGTCTGCACGTCCAGCACGAACGCTGGTCCAACTGAGGCGCCAGGTGGAAATGGCATGGCAAGCCGTTCCACAGGACTACATCCAGCATCTCTACGATTGTCTCCATGGGAGAATAGCAACCTGCATTGCTGCGAAAGGTGGATATACACTGTACTAGTGCCGACATTGTGCATGCTGTGTTGCCTGTGTCTATGTGCCTGTGGTTCTGTCAGTGTGATCATGTGATGTATCTGACCCCAGGAATGTGTCAATAAAGTTTCCCCTTCCTGGGACAATGAATTCACGGTGTTCTTATTTCAATTTCCAGGAGTGTATTTGATCAAAGAAAGTGATCGTCTTTTGTTTACTGAAAGTGGCTGGTGTGTAGAAGCATCTTACGAAATCGGAGTTTATCGTGGAGATATAAATACGGAAAGGCATTTTCGAAGCTGGGATAAAATAAATTTTTTTTCTTTTTTAGGCATGGAGATGGAAACTCATTCTCTTTCTTCAAAGCGAACTGGAAGGGTCTGCACTCTCAGATTTCTAGGAAAAATGTAAGGCAACGTGATTTTCACTACTGATGTTTATTTGCTCATTTAAGATGAATTGCAGAACTGCTGTTGTTTGTCAAGGGCAGAAAATCAGCACAATAAGACTCTTTGACGATGCAACAGTGTCAGCTGAAAGTGAATAGAAATTGGGTTTTATGCCAAATGTAACGAAGCATGTGCCAGCTGTAGATTAAGATATGTGCATATAGAAGAAAGTGTAATAAGCATAAATGCTAGACTACTAAATGCTGCATCTGGGAAAGAGAAACATGATAGGTACAGGCAAGGCATAGAAGCAAGACAAGGCCAAAAGGTCTCAAAATGCTCAAGAACGTAAAAATCGTGCCTAGTTTTGAATGTACTGAAATGAGTCTGAAATCCGTAAAGAAACTCTCAAAACGATCTACAATCGGCATAAGTACTAGAAAGTACTTGGCAATTAGGCGGATATACTTGTAATCAGTTCCTTTTGAACTTAAAACTCATCAGATGACAATTCGTTGGTCGTGTTAAAAGATAGTCGATGCTCCTATTGCAACTCAGTTACTGTGAATTGTATACATTACATTGCACTTAGATTTTATTATATATATCTTAACGTTAGCGGGAGGTGGGGTATTAGTTTAATTACTTTTAGTAATTTAGTAATGAAACTAACAGCTGAGGGGCATCCTAAAAAAAAAGAAAAGAGCCAAATCTTGAGTAGAAGGAACCTCGTAATAGACAGAACTCTCCTTATTTAAGTAGCGTTCTGCCATTACAGCTCTCGAGACAGCTGATCTATAGAATAAACTGCATCTACTGTTGACTATAGGTTTTTCTGTAGATACTGTACTGCCTTTTGAATATCATTATACATAAGAATAATGTATTAGACGGTTCCTGTGAGGGATACCTGTGACGATTATTGTTTACTTCTTTACCTGACTCACAAAGGGTCTCAAAGTTTCTAGGGGCAGCTTTAACTTGTTCCTGTAAACATAATTCACTCCATCAAGTATTGGAATTACTGATTTTTTGATGCGCTACATTTCTTTAAAATTTCGTGCATACGACCACCAGATTGGCAACGTAAAGTTTCGATCTCAGTTTTATTACGATCTGGAACACCAGGATTCGTACCCACTGCATGTTGGCACATTTTTTCGCTTTTGTAGTAGGTTGATGAAGCACTATTCACTGAATATAAGCGTCCACTTGGAGATATTTTACTGAAAAAATCGCTTTGAAAATATTCTGTTGTCCCATGACGTACCATACGTGCAGATTTACTGTCTAAAATAAGACATTAATATTTATTGTGGAGCAGAGACAGTTTCCTTGTTATACGTGTGTTTACTCTTGTACTTCGTTTTTGCAGTACAGTTTAATTTAATGGAATCATAGAAATGCTTGTTATTAATAAAGTTACCCATGAAAGGCATTCAGCCAGAATATATGAATGATTCTGCACACACATAGTCTGATTACTTTTTGTTACACCTTCAAACACTTGTTGACGATTAGAACGGGTAACTGCTTAGGATTTTATCTTATCTGGCGTAACAATTTTAAATTTTTGCTCTTGAAATGAGGAACAAATCTTACAGCACATAATTTGTAGTCTATGTCCTGTTTGTGCAGTAATTTATTTCTAGATCAAGCTTCAAGGCAGAAAAATGTAAGTGCCTCAATAGCTTTTTACGGCCGCAGTATGAACTCCATGTGCAGTAAGCGTAAATAGGAGCAGGGAAATTTGTTATTGCTATAGTAAGCATCCAGTACTTTAAAAACGTTTACTAGAGTAATTTTGGCAATTTAATCTTGTGTTTTTATCTGAGTAACAGAGGTATTTCATGGGACTGTGCACTTCGATATCATCTGTTCTTAAGTTCCGCCGCAGTTTGGACGAAAAGCGGCCGCCGTAGCGCCGTTGGGCACTCTCTCCCTGTATATTGGCTCTTTATGGGAGAGCCATCTTTCTGCAAAACGTAAAAATGTTCAACGTGTTGTTATGTTTTAACTGTTTGTATATCATGTTTGCTAAGGTGAAGCGTGGAAAACTGCCTAAAAACTAGACTCAAGCTGCACCAGAACAACGGTAATTAAATCCGCAGCGCGAATTGGATCTAGTTCTGCCGCACCTCCCTGTCCCACAGGCTAGGGCGCTGCACGTTAAGCTACACGTGCAGTTCTTGACAAAACCACCAATTTCTGAATGAGGACTGATATCCTAATGAACATAATCTTCGACCGGCAATTGACATGGAAACCCAACACAAAGCGCACAATAGACTAGAACAACTAAAACCACTAATCAGCCGAACATAGTGACTACAGCCCTCCACTATCCTTCACACGTGCGGAACACTAATCCGCCCCATCCTGTGCTATGCAAATGTTGCATGGATATCTGCCCCTCCCAAGTTCTATAAGTCTCTCCAAATCCTCGACCGCCATGCACCTCGCCTAGCTTTTCGCATCCGTTTACCCTCCCCCACGAGGAAACTCATTACATTTGCGCCTCTCCTCTCTCACACTTAACACCTCTGAACAATCTTCACCATCTGTAAACTCGACTCCAATAATCCTATAGTTTCCCCCCTACTTTCCTATTCCCATGTGATGCCGCGCCTTTTTCAACGCATCCCACCAGCCCTCCACTAACACCCCTTCCACATTCTCTACCAACGAAACTTCGACCATTTCCTCCTCCCAGATCATGAACTTCACCCCAACATTTACCCATCCTACCAGCTATAGGTTCACCCCACCCATTCCACCTTATCAGGGCTTCCTCCCCGTTTTTCCCCCTTCTAATTTTCTTTCCCCAGCCCCTTTTCCCAACAACTATTAGTGTCACCAATTCCCCCCGCTCCTCCACTGCCTCTTCTGCCCCAACAGCCATTCCTACACCATCGCTGCAATGCACTAATCCTCCGACCTTACACCACCACATTCCTACCCTCTTCACTGGCCAGCCTTTTCTCCTTTCTATCCCATATGTTGGCTGAAGAGTGGGTTGCCTGTACCGCTGACAGGCTGACAGCCCCCCCCCCCCCCCTCCCCCAGTATGCAGTATGGGCGCGGGGGGGCCATGAAATAACAATAAAAAAACACACTATTAAGTGATAAAAAGTCTTTTATTAACAAAAGTAAGAGAGAAATAGATTGTGATGACCTTCTTCTCCTTCCCAATCTTTTCCCTTGGCTCCACGGTTAAAAAAAATGGCTCTGAGCACTATGGGACTTAACATCTGAGGTCATCAGTCCCATAGTACTTAGAACTACTTAAACCTATCTAACCTAAGGACATCACACACATCCATGTCCGAGGCAGGATTCGAACCTGCGACCGTAGCAGTCGCGCGGTTCCGGACTGCAGCGCCTAGAACCGTTCGGCTACCGCGGCCGGCCCTGTCTCCACGAGGTCGGCCTGTTATTTCTGATGTGGTAATGTTAGTGGTAGTGGATGATCGGCTGCCCTTCCTGACGCCAGACGTCTGTGATAACCACTGATGAAAAAAAAAAAATAGCACTGTCACTGATTTCGCTACTTCTCTGAAAGGAGATGTGAGGTTAGTGGGATACTGGATGTAATAATGTGACAGTTTTTTCGATATGAATTGCTATGGTGTATAGGACTTCAGTTCCATCCAAATCCTTTTAATCTAAGTATTTACAGTGAAGAGAAAAAAAGAGATACGAATATTTTAGTAGTGGTAATTTATTACGAACGGGTTCTTGGTTGATTAGGTCGTCATTACGAAGATACTAATTGTTTAAGGGAATTAAACCATGAAAGTCTGCATAGGTCATATCGAGAATTCTTAACTAGTGTTAAGTTTTTAGTTAACCACCACATTTCCTTACTTAAGACTGAAAGTGACAGATTCACAGGATCGTCCGCTGTTTCGAAACTTTCTGTCAGACTGAAACTGTTGTCCACACACAGTTTAAATCTGCAAGATAGTTTCAATACAGTACATATCCTACTTCACAAGAAAAAAGATCAAAATCTAGAGCTCTCTCAGTCTCCTGTACGTGATGTACAAGTTGATCACTAAAATTATCATCAACTTCCTAGAAAAGCCGGCCGAAGTGGCCGTGCGGTTCTAGGCGCTGCAGTCTGGAACCGCGAGACCGCTACGGTCGCAGGTTCGAATCCTGCCTCGGGCATGGATGTGTGTCATGTCCTTAGATTAGTTAGGTTTAACTAGTTCTAAGTTCTAGGGGACTAACGACCTCAGAAGTTGAGTCCCATAGTGCTCAGAGCCATCTGAACCATTTGAACTTCCTAGAAAACATACTAGAACTTAATCACGTAAACGAACAAGCTTGCTTTAGAAGTAATCTAGTACAGTGGACAATTTACAAACCATGGCCGAAATTACGTAATGGAGTAATGAATTATCGCTTCATCTGTACCAGCAACCTCAGGAAAGAAGGCAGTGATTCGGCCCATGTGAGGACAATGAAAAATGTGTACGTCAGTGCTACAGCTACCATTAGGTTTCCTCTGAACAAGTGAGAAATTCAGAATTGAAAGAGAAATCATCAAAACTATTCTCATAAGTCATGGAGGAAGTTTTTGTATCTCTTAACTGTGAAAATGAAGAAGGAATACATGTTTTAATGGAACATACCTGAAAAATGGTCGTTTTGGCCACGACGTTATGCTGTTTATTTCAACAATGAATGGAAGAACGCAGTAGAACAAGTTTGAAAGTAAGCCTGCAAATCAGTTACAATAATGCGAAAATAATGTATAATTAACTCATAGAAATGAAAATAGTATCAGCTAACGATGAAGTGACGGAGGCAGCGCAATTTTAGAGAGTGACTTGGATGGACAGTAACATAAGGAATAAAAAAATAGACTGGAGTCCTTCTAGTAAATTGTATAGAATGTTTAAAAGTAAGCTTTTAATGTGGTTGAAACGGAAAGTTTTGAAGCAGTTCATATTACCAATTTTAACTTACAGCAATGAGAAAGCTACTTTGAATGCGGAAACCGTACAAAAATTGAGGGTTACTCAGCAAACGATGGAGAAACGTATGTCGGGAATTGCTATGAGAGAGAAGAAAATTATCTAATGGATAAGGGAGAACAGACTGGAGTGCAAGAAGTGAATGTGACTAATGAAACAGAAGTGACGTGAGGGGAACATGTAAATATATTGGTGAATGGTAGGCGGACCAAGGAAGTTATCTGTTGGATTCCAGGAAGTCATAAAAGAGCGAGACTACGATTAACTGAAGGTGGTAGATGACATTAGAGGACATGAAGGAGCAGTATGGCTGCAAATGTTTGCAAACGAAGCTACAATTATGGCATTAACCCGGAGTGCCTCAGGGAGAGAAACTTAAATTATCTGAACCAGCCCCCAGACGAGAATGAATTACGAGGGTTGGAACCTAAATAGTGGCAACTATTTATTCGCAACTGATACAAAACAGTTACATGTTTGCACCTGTTACTGTCCTTCAAAGTAGTCACCAGCGTTGTGAAGAACCCGTTGCCAGCGATGTGGAAGGCGTAGTATACCGTTAGCAGAGCCTGTTCTGTTGATGGTGCGAATGGAACGGTCTAAAGTTATGGTGACTCTCGTGTACGACTGCGATGGTGTTATCCTAACGCATTACGTTCCTCAACGGCAGACCGTCAATGCGGTCGATGGGACTGGGAAGTACTGTACCATTCACCATACTCAGAGCGACGTGGCGCAGTGGTTAGCACACTGGACTCGCATTCGGGAGGACGACGGTTCAATCCCGTCTCCGGCCATCCAGATTTAGGTCTTCCGTGATTTCCCTAAATCGTTTCAGGCAAATGCCGGGATGGTTCCTTTGAAAGGGCACGGCCGATTTCCTTCCCAACCCTTCCCTAACCCGAGCTTGCGCTCCGTCTCTAATGACCTCGTTGTCGACGGGACGTTAAACACTAACCACCACCACCACCACCACCACCCCCATACTCACCAGACTAAGTCCTTGTGACTTTGATTTGATTCCGAAGATGGAGGAACCACTTCGTGGCATTCGCTTCAGAACTGTTCCAGAGATTCGACAGGCAGTAGTGAAAGGTCTCTGTTGGATTCCTTTCATGTTGTTGTTTCTAAGGAGACTTGCAAAAGATTCACGGCGTTGTTGAGTGTCGTTGTATTGTTTGTCTTGTTGTTTTGTTTTCTATATTTGTGTGTTTTACATGTGTGTGTTTTTTTTCTCGCTTGTAAATTGCACTGACTTCGATGAAAGATATAAATTTGTTTTGCGTGTGAAAAAGTGCGTACTAGGTTGGGTACCTTTCGTGCAACTGTCGTAATTTTTGGGGGATACATTTATTGTGATTAGTGTGTTGCGTACCGGATATAAATTGAACTAATGCAGACACATAACCAAGCTAAAAGTAGGCGGTCCAACAACTTAAGCAACATGGACCAAGGGGATTACTTGAGTTCGAATATTAACGCGTCGGACGGTTCCGAAAATGCAATGGGGAATACTTCAGAGGAAATGCAAAACAGGACGAACGGGCTCACAGCAGAGCCAGAAATTAATTTGCCTCCAACTAACCAAATTGATTTGGCAGAACTCATAAAAGCCTTACTGCATCAAAATAAAGAAAATGCAGAGAGATCAGAAAAATCGTTCCGAGAACAAAAAGAATCATCCAAAAAATCGATCCGAGAGCTAGTTGAACAACTGACGCAGAAATCTGAAAAATCGATCCACGAGCTAGGAGAACAAATGACGCAGAAATCTGAAAAATCGATCAGTGAGCTAGGCGAACAAATAGACGAAAAACTAATCCAGCAGACAAATAAAGTCGACAAGTCGATGCAGAGAGTGTCCGATGATATCTCACAAAGAATAAACAACCTGGCAAGTGAAATAAACAGTGATATTATGAAAGAATTAGGCCGTACATTTGAACAAATCGATGATCGTCTGCAAGCCTTAGAACAGGGCAAGCAGAGTCGCGATGCAGAATCGAAAGAGAGCGAGGAACAGCTACTTAGGAATTTCCAAGCGCTGAGAGAAGAATGCCAAAGGGAACACGAGCAGGTATTCTCCAGGGTCCAGGAGGCGGAAATGTATTGTCCCGCGTCCGTTAGCAACACAGTAGCGGACAATAGTCAAGCGATTCACGCACTCGAACAGCAAGTAGAACAATTGAAGCAGATTGGGGCGGAGGACAACAGACAAATACATGATAAGATTGCGGCATTAGCGGACATCGTAGGCACCATGAAGGTGATGGAGAGCGATAACAATACTACACCGGTAACGGTCGCAGAGACCGAAGAAGTGCGTTCGCTTCTTAGATTTCAGAAGGGACAGTTCAAAGTGAACAGGCGGCACAAAACTGTAACAGACGAATTACAATTACGCGTGGCGCATCTGGAAAGCCGCATGGTGTGTGATTCCGAACTCGCCAATAGCACTAAACAGAGCCATACGAACAGTGCAGAGGGGGACTCCGGCCACGAGGGAGATTTGGACGATAGGGAATAATCTATTTTGAGGGGCAGACATGAGAAAAATAGAAACATTCAAGGGCCTCGCCGGGAGGAAATGCGGGGATTTGATTTCAAACATTTCCTTATAGTGAGAAAGTTTGAGATATTTCGAAATTCGCAAAAAGGGATACATCCACGAGCATGGCTCAAGCAATTTGAATTCTGTCTTCCCCCCGACTGGGCAACTTCACATAAGATAGAATATATGTGTGGCTATTTGGAAGACGAACCGGCAACTCCACTCGGGAGTTTCGACAAGCCTTTCTGTCCACCTATTGGTCGGAAGCGGCACAAGATAGGGTCAAGCATGGCATAATTATGCTGCCAAATTTGAACCAGTCTGGTTTCGGCAGCCCAGCACGCCTATTCGACCCATAAGGGCCTGCAGAACTAATTAGGATATGCATCACCAAATTGCCTATACGACCCATAAGGGCCTGCGGAACTAATTAGGATATGCATCACCAAATTGCCAATGCACTTGCGCCACGTCATTCTAGCGGGACGATGCAAAGAGGACGTGGAAACGTTTAAGACACTTCTCCAAGAGTTGAAATATAATACAGGAGAATGCCCGCCTAATCAGGCACAAAGTTATTACGGGGCATAGCAGCGCGACTGCAGTCGTGGCCGTAGTACTAATCAACGGCGTGACTGGTCGTCGCGACGCGAACGGAACAATAATCGGGACCGGCCGTATAGAAACTGGGGTAACAGTCGCAGTCGCGAACACAGGTGGAACAACGGAAATGATCGAGGACGTGGACAAGATCGTGAACGCAACAGGTACAGCAACCAGAATCGATACTACGGTGAACACAGTGGGAATAGGATTGTAGGCGGAGCACCACATGATGTTGAAATTCGGCCGGCTAACCCAAGACATAATCCAGTAAATGGAAATGAACAAACCCGGCAATGACAATTGATCAGCGCAGAAGGCGCCCAATCAGAACAAATGAGTGACATGGCAAATGAGTACATAGGGTGTATAGAGAGGAGAATGAATTGATTAGTTTACATTTTGAATAATATGTTGGTAGAAATAATGATAAAGATGTTTCTATGTGATTGATTGAAGTGATGTTTGTGGTTTATTTTCTTTCCTTGTGAAATTAGGATTTAGGTTGGTTCAAATGTGAAGATAAAAGGTTTCTTTGTGAACGAGTGAAATGCTGTTTATGGTTTTTTGTGTAAATTAAAAAGAGTCGCTCCTGAGGGAAGCAAGGTCTGTGTCGAATTAATGCAAAACTCAGGGGAATATCCGATCTGTGGGTATTATGGGTCTGGCAAACCCAGGTCCCCAGCTGTTAGGAGCCTTGTTTCCGATTTTCTGCTTTCAGTGCTACCATCTATCTATTACTATTCTATATCTGTTAGTATAAATGAGGATCTCTTACTATAGTATGCGTGTTGTATGAATATTTTATGATAGGAAAACTCTGAGAAAGGAATGAGTAAGTTTAGAATCTTGAAAACAGGATGCGATAATACGATTGTTTAACCATTGGCTTCCCAATATGCGATGATATGTTAATATTGATGATATATGTCTTTTTTGTTCTTTATAGCTGAGTATGTAAAGTGCTGCCTGTGGATTTCGTCAGTATATTGATTCCCTTCAAGGTGAAAGAAGAATTGTGGTTTGTGTAATTTACGTGGCCCTGAAATATTATTGTGGTAGTCAAATACGAGCAGTTTTTCAGCAGATGGAGAATGGAACAGAAATATGGATCCTTTCTGTAGTCTTGATTGATGTTGAGCCAGAGCCTGAAAAATTATTCTGCGTTAATACTTGTCCTAGAAAAGCGACGTTTATGTGTTTTGCTGATGCTGTGAGCATTACAGCTTACTGTTTTCGCTGGTGCGGGATGCAATGCAGCCTATGTGAGTTGAACTGAAGAGATTACCCTTTTAATATAATAAGGATGAAGCAAAACATTTGTCATTTAAACTACAGGAAGATTCGGATCTTTTGTGTCAGTTGTAAGTTCAATAGGATGTTAAGATGAAACTGTTTTACAGAACAGAGGGGACCACAATTTTGCCATTCATGAGAAATGAATCCAGAATAACCTCCACAGGCGAAATAACTGATTTGGAAGCGAAAGGTAACTTAAAGAAGGAACGAAATTGGAGCAAAATGGGTAAGAAAATGTAGTACAACCTGTATGATGAAAATATTTTTACCCTTCTCAGAGTCATCTGTGTGATTAATTCTTGTGATAACGTAATTTTAGATGAAATTGTCTTACTGTTTTATGTATAGACATATGAGTATGATAAATGTATAATTGCGAGTCTTTGATCAGGTGTGTCAAATGGGTATAAATGTTTTTGTGTGTAAATAACCATTGTTCTTTTTACTACGTATGTTTAAGGAAATTTTCTCCATATTTATCATGTGACAAGACATATGCCGTGAGCGTCAAGAAGAGGACGAATTAGGATAATGTTGTATTGGTATAAACACTGTGTTGAAGTAGCAATGAAGTAGCTTGCTGGATTAACTAGTAGTGGATTGAAGTAAAATTTTGAATAATTCATGTTTATGGGTAGATAGTTTGTAGAATAGACACCAGGTATGCATGTGTGTGTGTAAATATCATGTGAACCCTATGCTGTCCTGACCTATACTTGCACAAGGCATAATCCTATTCATTTTAGTGAAGTAATAGGTAGCATTTGAATTGTTTAAATTTGAAGCATACCACATTAGTGATGTGGATGTAGTATTCTATTGTCAGTTCATTTAATTTTTATTTTTATACTGTCAAATCATTTCACTTTTTTTATATTGTCAAGTCATTTAACTTTTATTTTTATATTGTCGATTCAGGTAACTTTTTTATTTAAAAAAATTAAGTCTCACTTTTGTTCTTAAAAATTGTGAAAGACAATACTAAGTGGTATTATGTATGACATTTGGTAATCACATAACTATGATGAACAATTTCTGTGAATGCAGTTGAGAACGTGAAAGTGAACCGGCTAAACTCTTACGAGACAGCGGGAGCAGCGAGGAGGAGGACTAATTGTAAACAGGCGGGTTTCCCAGCAGGACACACTGTTAGCCGGGCCACTTCTGGAGCGAGCTCGACAACAAAAGAAGGGTGTGGGGCAAACACTTTCCCTTGCACCCAGAGCTAATGGCCGGCCGCACCAGTGCGATCCTTCATGGAGGTGATGACCTGAGATGGCCGAGCTGTCCACCGCACGGAAATCCATCTGCTGGCAATGCACCACACGCACGCGACCGTGACGAGACGGCCACGGTGAAACGACAGAAGACAAGGGATAAAGGGGCGTGGAGCCTTTTGACAGGTACTGTCCAGAGAAACTTGCAGACTTCAACGACGCCTGTCAACATTTCCTGGCTGAAGCCCATTGTCAAGCGACAGTAAATCATGGTTCGGTGTTCTCTGGTTGCTAAGGGTGGCACAAAGAAGAGCCACTAAGTGTCATCCTTGCCCAGGAAAATCAAACTGGCGAGCCAGTTGAGGATAACTCAAGAATTTAACAACACAAAGGGCATGGAGCCTTTTGACACGTACTGTCCAGTGAAACTGGCAGACTTCAACGACGCCTATCAACATTTCCTGGCGGATGCCCACTGTCAAGCAACAGTAAATCATGATCCGATGTTCTCTGGTAGCTAAGGGTGGCAAAAAAGAAGAGCCATTAAGTGTCATCCTTGCCCAGAAATATCAAACCGGCGAGCCAATTGAGGATAACTCAAGAATGTAACAAAGGGTGTGGAGCCTTTTGACACGTACTGTCCAGAGAAACTTGCAGACTTCAACGACGCCTATCAACATTTCCTGGCGGATGCCCACTGTCAAGCGACAGTAAATCATGGGTCGATGTTCTCTGGTCGCTAAGGTTGGCACAAAGAAGAGCCACTAAGTGTCATCCTTGCCCAGGAATATCAACCTGGCGAGTCAAACGAGGACACCGGACAAATTTGAAAACACGAACATGGAACCAAATCGAGATGTACGTGACACGGGCCACTAAGAGAAACTTCATGAGAGGGCAGAGATGGCGAGATTGCACGCAACAGATGAACAAAAATCCCTACTGACAGATGCGGCGACGAACGCCTCCCCCCCCCCCCCCCCCCTCCTCATATTGTGCCTCGGAACAGTGGAACTACTGAGTGTGTCAGTGAACGGTGTTTATATGGTTCTTAGTCCAATGCATATATGTGTGTTTCTTTCAGAGAAACTTTGACTCGTATATTTTGCAAGGGTTCGATTTATTGGTGTTTTATTTATTAGACTGTCTCTTGTATTTTGCAGGTGTTCTATTTATTGTTTTTTTTTAGACATTGACTTGTATTTTGCAGGTGTTTTATTTATTGGTGTTTTTGTTTTTTTGTTTTTGGATGTTGACTACTGTACTTTCAGAGCTGTTTTATTTCTCAATGTTTGTTTTGGTGTGATGTATTAGATTTGTGATATTTTGTTTCGTAAAATCATTCCTGTGGCATTGCTTCGTTTATCAGTCAGATAGCTTTTCATTCTCATTGGACTGTGATCGATTAGCCTTTGCATGGGGCATATTTATAGCGAGGAACTCCATAAGGGTAACAATCACGTAATTGATTGTAGTTTCAGTATAACGACACAGTGATCATTGTTTGCTAACTAACTGAAATATAGTAGAGTGATTAAATTAGTGCCACAAAGTTATTTCAATTCCACAAATTATTAGTTTTATGAGATATAGAATTTTTTTGCGATAACCATTTTTTAAAACATGTTTCTTCTCTTATTATCATTTTTTTTGCTTTTGAGGATTGTGCATTGTAATGTTCTGCTTTATAATACTGTTGTTATTTTCATGTTTTATTTAATTGCTGTGGCACCTTTGCTATTTTCATAAAGTTTACTTGTTAATAAACAGTCATAAATTTTCCTGTGATCAGTTAACTCTTGCAATGAGCAAATACTGGTGAACGCCATAAGGGTAACAACCAGAAATTTTCTTCATATTAATGACACAGGGACCATTGTTTTTACTTGCTGACCGAATTAGGTCTACACTATCTTTTAAATAGGTGTCACAGATTGTTTTCTTTTTCTCTTTGTAATTGGTAGATTCTAAAGCTGTGTTGAAATTATTGTGTTTTAGCAAATAGCTGGTGACCTTTTGCCTTTTCTTCACATTTCGGTTTAAGTTGGGTGTGAGAAGCCTGCTTGGGAATGTCCTAGCATGGCCAGAAAAATCCCTGCACAGTCTTTTCCCGGAGCATTGGGATTATGAAAGGTCTCTGTTGGATTCCTTTCATGTTAATTTTTTAAAACTGTTGTCATTTACGGCATACATTCCACTTCTAAATTTACTGTGGTGTTTCTGACTATATGGGAGGAGAGTGAGCAGTGGAACGTGTTACTTTTACACATAATCAAGAACGATCTGTCACACTACTACACTTTAAAACACAGTTTATATGTAATTCATGCCACACAGTCTCATACGGAACCTACATCCGCTTTCGTTTATATACTCTATATGATAAGATACTGTCATCCCCCTTCCCTTGTATTTCTAGTTGCATGCTTGATGGTAGCAGACAAGCCTGTCTGCTAGAGAACAGTAGGACCAACGTCAGAACAGGTAGCTACGCTTTATAAAAGCAAAGAGGTTTCTATTCTTAGCATGGTCCTGTCTGTCCCTTGTCATGTTGGTATAGGAAGCTGCCTCTCTGGTCACTTCCGTTTTGTATCTGGAAGCACCCTTGGTAGGGGCCCATGGGCAGTCTGTCTGCGGCGAGTGTCTGAAGTGGTAAGATCTCCGGCTAAGCGCGTCTCTGCTAAGTCCATAGGACAATGGATTTCTTAAGTTCAGCCTAACTGAAAATTTAATCCCATTTATTTCAGGTTTAGATCTAAAATATCTAATGTTATCTTAAATTGCAATGCAGTGTAATTCGAGTGTGAAGTTCAGAATATCTTCCAGTAGTTGCTTTGTCACTACTTTGTGAGTAAAGTGGAACCACGTGTGGATGATCCGTAACTCTAAGATCATCAATCTTAAATGCGAATGTGCGTGAGATTATAACGTCTCGTCTGGACAATATTTTTCAATATAGCAACTTTTCTTTATGTTCAACCCACGTGGGGTGTACTTTGTGAGACCAGTACCACGTGCTTATACAATTGTTTGACCCATCAGGTTAATAGTAAGACGATAGCAACCAGTTCGAGGTTTTTCTTTTGTAATTTGTGTTTCGATGTAATTTATTTTTATTATCAAAATTATTGTGGAGTTACACTCTTTGTGTAAACCAAGTTGACCACGTGAAGCATGTGGTGTAATCATCAAAGTAGGCCTTAGCTATTCTTTTCGGGAAGATTTCACAGAGAGTTAGTATGAATTTAGTATACCAGTGTGTGGTAATTTCATGACAGACAGGATAGCACTACAAACGTAACTTCTTTGTGCGAAAATTGAATCGGTTGGTTGTGGTTAATTTCCTCTTGCATATGTTTCAACGTTCATCGTGTGTTATTTTATGAATGCAGTGTTGTATGCAGTCTCCCAATCTTGGCTCCATATTTGATGTGTTCCGTAGGATTACAAACTCACATTTTCACAATCCTAAATAAGGCACCAGTTTAGTTATGAATCAAGTTTAATATGCTGAAATTTTAACGGAACAATGATCAATGTTAAAATAAATGTCCAAATATAAACTGATTTATTTCTTTTTATTTAAATTCTCTCTCTCTCTCTCTCTCTCTCTCTCTCTCTCTCTCTCTCTCTATATATATATATATATATATATATATATATATATATATATATATATATATATATATATATATATACTCCTGGAAATTGAAATAAGAACACCGTGAATTCATTGTCCCAGGAAGGGGAAACTTTATTGACACATTCCTGGGGTCACATACATCACATGATCACACTGACAGAACCACAGGCACATAGACACAGGCAACAGAGCATGCACAATGTCGGCACTAGTACAGTGTATATCCACCTTTCGCAGCAATGCAGGCTGCTATTCTCCCATGGAGACGATCGTAGAGATGCTGGATGTAGTCCTGTGGAACGGCTTGCCATGCCATTTCCACCTGGCGCCTCAGTTGGACCAGCGTTCGTGCTGGACGTGCAGACCGCGTGAGACGACGCTTCATCCAGTCCCAAACATGCTCAATGGGGGACAGATCCGGAGATCTTGCTGGCCAGGGTAGTTGACTTACACCTTCTAGAGCACGTTGGGTGGCACGGGATACATGCGGACGTGCATTGTCCTGTTGGAACAGCAAGTTCCCTTGCCGGTCTAGGAATGGTAGAACGATGGGTTCGATGACGGTTTGGATGTACCGTGCACTATTCAGTGTCCCCTCGACGATCACCAGTGGTGTACGGCCAGTGTAGGAGATCGCTCCCCACACCATGATGCCGGGTGTTGGCCCTGTGTGCCTCGGTCGTATGCAGTCCTGATTGTGGCGCTCACCTGCACGGCGCCAAACACGCATACGACCATCATTGGCACCAAGGCAGAAGCGACTCTCATCGCTGAAGACGACACGTCTCCATTCGTCCCTCCATCCACGCCTGTCGCGACACCACTGGAGGCGGGCTGCACGATGTTGGGGCGTGAGCGGAAGACGGCCTAACGGTGTGCGGGACCGTAGCCCAGCTTCATGGAGACGGTTGCGAATGGTCCTCGCCGATACCCCAGGAGTAACAGTGTCCCTAATTTGCTGGGAAGTGGCGGTGCGGTCCCCTACGGCACTGCGTAGGATCCTACGGTCTTGGCGTGCATCCGTGCGTCGCTGCGGTCCGGTCCCAGGTCGACGGGCACGTGCACCTTCCGCCGACCACTGGCGACAACATCGATGTACTGTGGAGACCTCACGCCCCACGTGTTGAGCAATTCGGCGGTACGTCCACCCGGCCTCCCGCATGCCCACTATACGCCCTCGCTCAAAGTCCGTCAACTGCACATACGGTTCACGTCAACGCTGTCGCGGCATGCTACCAGTGTTAAAGACTGCGATGAAGCTCCGTATGCCACGGCAAACTGGCTGACACTGACGGCGGCGGTGCACAAATGCTGCGCAGCTAGCGCCATTCGACGGCCAACACCGCGGTTCCTGGTGTGTCCGCTGTGCCGTGCGTGTGATCATTGCTTGTACAGCCCTCTCGCAGTGTCCGGAGCAAGTATGGTGGGTCTGACACACCGGTGTCAATGTGTTCTTTTTTCCATTTCCAGGAGTATATATATATATATATATATATCACCGGTTATCGTAAGATGCCTACTAAAAGATTATAATTAATGTTAGTCTGGTTGGGAATTTGGTAAGCTAGACTGGATACCTGGTGAAACAGTTGCTCAGTAATGCAAGGTTAACTTCCGCAGGTAGCTCACAGCTTTTACCCCGCTTTTATTGTCTTGAATATCAGCACCGCTTTCAGAACAAGTTAATGCATCAACATTACAGTAGACCGCTCCATTCGCACCATCAACAGAACAGGGTCTGCTAAGGGTATTCTACACGTTCCATATCGCTGGCAACGGGTTCTACGCAACGCTGGTGACTACTTTGAAGGACAGTAACAGGTGCAAACATGTGACTCTTTTGTTTCGGTTGTGAATAAATAGTTGCCACTATTTAAGTTCCAACCCTCGTATGGGTGTTAGTATATCCACTGCCATAGCTCTATGGTATTATTTCTCATCGTTATTTGTTAAAATGATTATCTCTCTTTGTTTCCGTCTTTGTCGCTAATAGCTTACTGCTTCTAATTCTTAACGGATATATTTATACTGCACAAAAACAAACGTTCAAAATAAATGAAAAGGAATCGTTTTTGATAAAAGGTTCGTATCCAGCACCATTCATCAATAGTACATGTTTCCCGGTCACGGCAACATCCCAAAAGCAGCCGTTTATGTTGTGGCGTAAACGGCAGCCTACACATGAGACGGTAATTCCGTAGTTCAGCTCTGGTAGTCTCCGACCAATGGAGCAGGAAGATAGATTGTTGCAGGGAGTCCATTACTTGTTCTCGAAAGGCAGGCACGGATGTGAAGGGGTTACGATGTGCTTGATGCACAGCACGGTGATCCTCCCTTGTGGAGGTCAGACCTGGTCGATCGGAACCTTAGCGACGAGTGTGCCTGCCTTCACGTTCTCATGCAGTCCAACATCAGGCCACTGTTACATCTCAAAGTCCCACAAATATGGACAATGCACGCGGCAAATGGAAACCCAAACTCAGTCCCCTTTCTAGCCCGTCAGGTGCAGGTAACGCTGCTCTGAAAAGAATGAACATTTCGCATAAGGAAACAAGAAAGTTGTGCATTTCAGTACATGCTAGTAACTGAATTACAGATATCTGCCCTGCCTTGGAGCACTCTGTGACGCCTTCAGAAGTTACACGTGGTGTTTAAGGGAGAGCTGTGCACACGATGGACAAAACACGAGGTATTTAAGGGAGAGTTGTGCACAGGATGGACAAAAGACGAAATTTCATTATGTGGTACGTAAGAGACAGAAATTTGATGGTAGGGGGCAAATACAAACAAGCTGGTTGATTTCTGGTTTGAAGAGCGGCATTGAAACCTGAAATAGCATTCCTGTATTGTTTTTGTTCCACATGAATGGAACTCGACACATGTAGTATTGTTATCCCGTTATGTTTTCTTGATTGCAAATACAAGTTCAGAGGTAGCATTTCTTTGTTACGTCCTTATTACTCTTTCGCCATTTGACAGCACATAATTCACGTACTCCTACTGAATGAGTCGCATCGCTGGTCAGTTTATAGATTTGTATTTTTTCATTTTTCTCTTTAATTTTCCGGTTCTACTGAAAAAAAACGTGTGTGTGAAATCTTATGGGACTTCACTGCTGAAATTACAACTACTTAAACCTAACTAACCTAAGGACATCACACACATCCATGCCCGAGGCAGTATTCGAACCTGCGACCGTAGCGGTCGCGCGGTTCCAGACTGTAGCGCCTAGAACCGCTCGGCCACTAGTACAACATAGCAGTGCCTGTCTATTAAGAAGTACGATACAATGTTCCTTCGAACATGCAAGCATGTCCGAAGGAATGTAGCATCGTACTTCTTAATAACACACTGCTATTTCGTATTCAGTCGCCTATACCTGGCACAAGTCTCTCAATAAAATACATCCTTCCTGGACAGGAATATACGTAACGTACGAGGACAAGTTATGACACACAGACGACGACACATGGAAGTTTGGGTCTGGCCGTGATTCGTGCACGGATGGACGAAGCAATTAAGGCGACCGCTAGCGTGAAGCGGGAAATCAGGGTGCGAGTCCCAGTCCGGCACAAATTTCCACTGTCGACATTCTAGTGTTCAGAAGAAGGTATTTCATATTCGAAACTGCGAATACATTTTCTGTGTTAATGTTAAGTTATATGCTTTATAGTTTTAATGCGATAGAGGTAGACATGTTTGAAGTCATGTAACACTCTTACTGTTGTCAAGCTCATTCCGTGGTGTTCCGTTTGTTCCGTCGGCGTTTAAACTTACGTTTAATCATTAAATCTTTGCTTGTTCCAAGTTCCAGCAACAAAGAGAATAATTCCTCTCAGCTTTGTGAAGGCTTGGAATACCAATCCCGACAAGCATTACTGGCCTTTACTGAAGAATGACAAGGCAATTCACAGATATCTGATAAAAAAATATTTTAGCTGACAGTATTAAAGCCTAACCACAGATCTATAAAGAAGGTATAGGCCTAATCACAAGTTTTAGTGGTTCATTAAAAAAATCATCCATCAGTTTCTTCTGGATAGGTACCACACCCTCGATGAATTTGAAGAACGATATCTTTTATTCAGAATTACAACAAAGTGAATCTCAAGGTATATTGACTGTGTAAATCGTTTTCAAACTTTTTTGTAAAGAAAAATTTTGATTATTATTTCTCTGTTTACAAATTAAGAACGTATTCTTGCTAATAGTTTAGAAACATTGTTTTGTTTTTTCGGAGTAATATGTTCATTTATGTTTTCAAAAAATCAGTTTCTTTTAATTAAGAAAGGTAGAGTTCCGCATTATGGCCCTAGAGAGGCCAATCGAGCCCGACCAACCTCTGTGCCGTTCTTTGCCAATGACGTCATCGGATGCGGTGTGGAGGGTACTGCGATCAGCACACACCATGTCCCAGTCGTTGTGTTTCTTGACGTTGGAACCGCCACTAATCGGCGGAGTAACTCCTCAGCTGACCTCACGAAGCTGAGTGCACTCCGTAACAGACCTGCCACCAAGGAAAACTTCCTGGCAGTACTGCACGGCAGTCCCCCGCATGGCAGTCAGCCGCACTGACCAATCAGCTACGTAGGCGGAGTATTTGTAATCGTTGAGAGCTAAATAGTGTAATGGTTCGTGAAAAAATTGAGTATTCACACTGAAGGAGGAAAAATTATACCTTCGCTGTCCAACGGATAGCCTAGCGACAGGTGTTGGTCCCTCTAATTTCGGCGTTCTGGAGCGTTGTTGGATGGCGTGTTTGTACATGGCTTCCTATCCTCAAATTATTCCTCGAAGCACCCTATAAACTACTCGAAGTAGGTCCGTGTGTGTTGTTACAATCTGCATATTTGAGGATTTCATGGCCGAACCCTGTTGCCATGAATGGGTGTTGATGAGAGGAATAGGAGGGTGGTGAGCTGGGGGGGTAGGGGGGGGGGGTAGGGAAAGAGAGACCTGTCGGCTAGGGAGATAACCAAAGTATCTTTTTCATGATGGCATAGTTCCTTTGATATACCTTCTAGGCATCCAGCGATATGCCTGTCCTACTTCGCTCTGTGTCTCATGAGATTCCTAACTCGAACCACGGAAAGTTGTTCGATATGACTCAGCCAGTTGCCACATGTAGTGAGAAACCAAACCCCGCTATACCGGCACGTTGAGCTGTGAGAGTTCGTTTCTTCTAAGCGACAATAGGGACTAGAATGAGATTTTTCACTCTGCAGCGGAGTGTGCGCTGATATGAAACTTCTTGGCAGATTATAACCGTGTGCCGGACCGAGACTCGAACTCGGGACCTTTGCCTTTCGCGGGCAAGTGCTCTACCATCTGAGCTACCCAAGCACAACTCACGCCCCGTCCTCACAGCTTTACTTCTGCCAGTATCTCGTTTCCTACCTTCCAAACCTCACAGAATCTCTCCTGCGAAACTTGAAGAACTAGCACTCCTGGAAGAAAGGATATTGTGGAGACATGGCTTATCCACAGCCTGGGGGACGTTTCCAGAAAGAATTTCACTCTGCAGCGGAGTGTGCGCTGATATGAAACTTCCTGGCAGATTAAAACTGTGTGCCCGCGAAAGGCAAAGGTCCCGAGTTCGAGTCTCGGTCCGGCGCTCAGTTTTAATCTGCCAGGAAGTTTCATATCAGCGCACACTCCGCTGCAGAGTGAAAATCTCATTCTGGAAACATCCTCCAGGCTGTGGCTAAGCCATGTCTCCCCAATATCCTTTCTTTCAGGAGTGCTAGTTCTGCTAGGTTCGCAGGAGAGATTCTGTGAGGTTTGGAAGGTAGGAGACGAGATACTGGCAGAAGTAAAGCTGTGAGGACGGGGCGTGAGTCGTGATTGGGTAGCTCAGATGGTAGAGGACTTGCTCGCGAAAGGAAAAGGTCCCGAGTTCGAGTCTCGGTCTGGCACACAGTTTGACAATAGGAACTGATGACCAGATATGCCAGCGTTGATAAGCACTCTAGTTTACTATCAGTTGACCGCACAGTTGAAAGTTACTGAAGCATATGCAACTTCGGTGACGTACATGGTTCTACTTCGTGCACATCTGTTATAGGGAACAGAAGCGGCTTACAAAAAAGCAAATTAGTGTTAGCATAGGCCATACAAGCGAAGAAGCCGGCGTGCGAGACTTGCCTGGAGGCGGCGCCGGGCCTGCGCGACGTGGGCCGCATGGCGGCGCCGGGCACGGCGGCCTCGGTGGGGAAGAACGTGGCGCCGTAGAAGTCCAACCCGTTCTGCAGCAGCACCGTCGACTCGTCCAGCGACGCCAGCGTCACGCGGATCAGCGGCGGCGGCCCGCCGGACGCCGCCTTCTCGCCTGAAATAGCGCACTGCAATCAGGGCCTGCGTACCGCCACGGCTCCTAGCCACTTGCACAGAGTGTGCAGATAGCAGCGCAACCTTATACACTATCTGATCAGAAGTAATACGGAATTGACCACTAGATGTCACGAGAGGTGGACCCGAAGTAGAGAGCCTGTATAGGGAGAGAGTGGCCAACCGGACGATACGGCGGCCATTTTTCTGCCAAACTGTGGGCGGGACTTTTGAGTGGCCAGTAGTGGAGTAGTGGAGTACACACTCACCGAATCAAAAGCACAAGACAATATGGCGAAATCATTCGTTAAATGCCTTTCTTTACAGCTATAATAGTAGTAGCCTACTACGTACAGCACAGGAAAATTTGATACAGTGGCTGTAAAAATTATTCGTTACTTGCATTTATCTCCTTTAAAGTTCGTTTACTAGACATATTCCAATGAAAGTAATGTAAACAAAAAAAATAGTGTATAGCATTTGTTTTGTATCGGAAGTGCATAACGCTAAAGATTTAACGTACCTGTATTACGTCAGATAAATGAAAGTCGTAAGCAGTTGTTTACTTGTGACATGCAAAAAGTCTGAGACGTATTAGTACTTCTTGTCACGTCTTCAAACTTTTTGCATGTCACAAGTAAACAACTGCTTACAACTTTCTTTGGATTACAAAAATCAGGTAATGTTAAATGTAGCCTACTATAATAACGACCAAATATAACAAGAAAACTACCGTATCCCTTCTACCCCACAGTAAGTAGGCCTATTAAAAACTGTCTTCAAGAGTAGCTACAATTATTTACTACGAATAACGTTTCAGCAACTACGACAACTGCGTAAAACGTGCTTACAGCTTGCCTGCGTCAACAGTCAGGCAATAATACTGAAACCAAAATAATGCCTAGTGTTCTGATTCGGAACGAAATAAAGTTTGACGCTATAAAGTCGAATGAGCATGGCACAACAATTACAGGAACTTTCCGTTTCCAGCAAGGACTGTCAGATATTGGCTTCAGAAAAGCTTGTGATGCTACCAGTATGCACGCAAACGCTAATTACGTACTAAAAACGACATACAACTAAATCGAACATGCATGCACAACGCATAACAAGTCTCTCAATAATTCAAATACCTTTTAGTCGTTTCCAAAAGTCCTCTGAACTTCAATTCAGTCCCAAAGCACGGCGAACATAGGAAGCGCGAGAGACGTTTGTCAGAAAAATGGCGCCAAAGCTAATCAACCAATCACGGGCAACTTCACCTATGGCCACTCTCTCTGTATACAGGCTCTCTAACCCGAAGGTGGTGGGAAGTAGTGTGTCCTCAGTAAAGCGTCCGCCCCTGGTAAGTGGTAAGCGCGACGGAATGTCATACATAACGGCCCGGGTTCGATTCCCGGCTGGGTCGGAGATTTTCTCCGCTCATGGAATGGGTGTTGTGTTGTCATTATCATCATCATTTCATTCCCATCGACACGCAAGTCGCCGAAGTGGCGTCAGCTTGAAAGACTTGCACCAGGCGAACGGTCTACCCGACGGGAGGCACTAGTCACACGGCATTTCCAGTAGAGAAGCAATAACAGCAGAATGAGTCGCTTAAGATAGTCAAGTGAGTTCGAATGTGGAGTAGTCATTGGAAGCCACATGAGTAACAAATCCATAAGGGGCATTTCAACCACGTTGTTGCTGTTGATGTGACTGTGAAAATGGTTCAAATGGCTCTGAGCACTATGGGACTTAACTTCTGAGGTCATCAGTCCCCTATAACTTAGAACTACTTAAACCTAACTAACGTAAGGACATCACACACATCCATGCCCGAGGCAGGATTCGAACCTGCGACAGTAGCGGTCGCGCCGTTCCAGACTAGCGCCTAGAACCGCTCGGCCACCTTGGCCGGCTGTGACTGTGAAGTGGAAACGCGAAGGAACAACCACAGCTAAATCATGACCAGCCAGGCATCTTGTTCTGACAGACAGGCACCGTCGTGATTTCCCTAAATCGCTGCAGGCAAATGCCGGGATGGTTCTTTTGAAAGGGCACGGCCGACTTCCTTCCATAATCCAATGGGACCGCTGAGCTCGCTGTTTGGTCCCCTCCCCTAAATCAACCAACCATCCAACCATGGACCGTCGAGCATTGCGGAGGGGTTTGTAGGAAATCTCATGAAAGCAGCGGAAAGAATCACTCGTGTGTTCAAAAGTGATACCAGCAGTCCAACTAGAATATGGTGACAGTGCGTAGTGAGTTAGAACAATTGGGTACAACGGTCGAGCAGCTCCTCGTTAACCACACATTTCTGTAGTCATTGCTAAGCGACACTTGAGGCGATGTTAAGAGCGACACCAGTGGACAGAGAAATGCTGTAAACCAGTGATTTTGAGTGATGAACCACGCTACACCATGTGACAATCCGACGGAAAGCTTTGGGTCTGGCCAATGCCTGGAAAGTTATAAGCTATCATGTAAAGTGCTAAAAGTGAAGTGAAGAAGAAGTGGTATTACAGTATGCGGGTGTGTTTCGTGGCTAGGATGTGGTCAGCTCATTGCGATCAGGAAACGCTAAATGCAGAAGGATATGAATAAATTTTACAGATTTGTGTACTGAGTACTGCAGGGGAATAGTTTGGAGACTATGATTGTATCAGCATGACAACGCATACTGTCATAAAGTAGCATATGTGAGGTAATGGTTTGCGGATAATAGCGTTCCTGAAATAGGTTATCCTGCCCAGAGTCCCGATTTGAATCCTATGGCACACCTCTGGAGGAGGGGGGAGTTAGAACGTCGACGTACCTCCAAACCACAGTTTCCGTCATCACTTCACTACCTTCTCTGGTTTCGGCCATTGAGGAAGAATGAACAGCCATTTCTCCACAGACATTCAGACACCTCATTGAAAGTGTCCTCAGTATGGTACAAGCCATCATTAAGACGAAGGGTGGATACACCCCATATTAGTGTCCGATAATACGTCTCCGGATATTTTTGATCATGTTGATTTATGACAATCTTTTTTTTTTGCAAGTATGATCACTGTTTGATTCGAAAAATATTGGTTACGTATCCTAACAGGGAATAGCCATTATCATCCATTAGATGTGTCAATTACTTCGCCACTTGGAATGCGTTCTCATAAAATTATGATAAGTATGCAATAAACAAGGCCACAATCAAGCTGCTATACGACACATAGGAAATGTGGCCAGCTGTCGACCGAAAGTGCCAATATCGAAGAAGTTGATTGACGTACACGAGGTTTGTTAGTTTACTGTGCACACTGGTAGTGCTCACACGGCGTTGAGCAAGTTTTAAAGATAAATCTGTGCAGAATTTGCGCGGTTCGTGAGATTTTTCTTGAATGTAATGGGAAACGTTTAGCTTTCCGCGTGTTCGACAGCCGGGGTGGCCGAGCGGTTCTAGGCGCTACAGTCTAGAACCGCACGACCGCTACGGTCGCAGGTTCGAATCCTGCCTCGGGCATGGTTATGTGTGATGTCCTTAGGTTAGTTAGGTTTAACTAGTTCCAAGTTCTAGGGGACTGATGATCTCAGAAGTTAAGTCCCATAGTGCTCAGAGCTACACTCCTGGAAATTGAAATAAGAACACCGTGAATTCATTGTCCCAGGAAGGGGAAACTTTATTGACACATTCCTGGGGTCACATACATCACATGATCACACTGACAGAACCACAGGCACATAGACACAGGCAACAGAGCATGCACAATGTCGGCACTAGTACAGTGTATATCCACCTTTCGCAGCAATGCAGGCTGCTATTCTCCCATGGAGACGATCGTAGAGATGCTGGATGTAGTCCTGTGGAATGGCTTGCCATGCCATTTCCACCTGGCGCCTCAGTTGGACCAGCGTTCGTGCTGGACGTGCAGACCGCGTGAGACGACGCTTCATCCAGTCCAAAACATGCTCAATGGGGGACAGATCCGGAGATCTTGCTGGCCAGGGTAGTTGACTTACACCTTCTAGAGCACGTTGGGTGGCACGGGATACATGCGGACGTGCGTTGTCCTGTTGGAACAGCAAGTTCCCTTGCCGGTCTAGGAATGGTAGAACGATGGGTTCGATGACGGTTTGGATGTACCATGCACTATTCAGTGTCCCCTCGACGATCACCAGTGGTGTACGGCCAGTGTAGGAGGTCGCTCCCCACACCATGATGCCGGGTGTTGGCCCTGTGTGCCTCGGTCGTATGCAGTCCTGATTGTGGCGCTCACCTGCACGGCGCCAAACACGCATACGACCATCATTGGCACCAAGGCAGAAGCGACTCTCATCGCTGAAGACGACACATCTCCATTCGTCCCTCCATTCACGCCTGTCGCGACACCACTGGAGGCGGGCTGCACGATGTTGGGGCGTGAGCGGAAGACGGCCTAACGGTGTGCGGGACCGTAGCCCAGCTTCATGGAGACGGTTGCGAATGGTCCTCGCCGATACCCCAGGAGCAACAGTGTCCCTAATTTGCTGGGAAGTGGCGGTGCGGTCCCCTACGGCACTGCGTAGGATCCTACGGTCTTGGCGTGCATCCGTGCGTCGCTGCGGTCCGGTCCCAGGTCGACGGGCACGTGCACCTTCCGCCGACCACTGGCGACAACATCGATGTACTGTGGAGACCTCACGCCCCACGTGTTGAGCAATTCGGCGGTACGTCCACCCGGCCTCCCGCATGCCCACTATATGCCCTCGCTCAAAGTCCGTCAACTGCACATACGGTTCACGTCCACGCTGTCGCGGCATGCTACCAGTGTTAAAGACTGCGATGGAGCTCCGTATGCCACGGCAAACTGGCTGACACTGACGGCGGCGGTGCACAAATGCTGCGCAGCTAGCGCCATTCGACGGCCAACACCGCGGTTCCTGGTGTGTCCGCTGTGCCGTGCGTGTGATCATTGCTTGTACAGCCCTCTCGCAGTGTCCGGAGCAAGTATGGTGGGTCTGACACACCGGTGTCAATGTGTTCTTTTTTCCATTTCCAGGAGTGTATTTGAACCATTTTTCCGCGTGTTCGTTAGTTTTACCGGAGAATATGCCGCTTCAAAAGTCTCTCGGAAATGCAGCCGGACCAATCTGTCGTTAAAAAACGACACCCTTCAGCATGAAACACCTCGTGATGCTGGCACGTTACGCGTTGGAAAATTTGTTCTGCAACGATCTATCAATACAGCTCTAAGCCCGAGAAGACTTGGAAACCTGTATATATCTGTCAGTGATACTTGTAACCTGTAATGTCAGATAGAGAAGTACTCGATCATTGGTTTTGGTTTGACGAAGCATGGTTCCAACTTGACGGATATGTGAATGCACAGAATTGATGCAATTTGAATACGGAAGATCAGCATCAGGTGGATGAGCCCCCCGCAGGATGCAGAGGGGATGCTGCTTACAAAACTCATCTTCATACTATTTCCGAATTGCAGAGAGAACTCGAACGATGCGTTACTGCTATTTCTCAACAAACGCCAAAAATTGTGTTTATGAACACGCAAAGTCGTATTCATTTATGTGAATTGCATAGTGGAGGCCACTTGGGACAGCTTTTGCTACTTAGTCATTCTCCAATAAGTTTATGTTACTTTTTATACACTGTGTATTTTACGACTTCATAAGTATGCCACCTCACTTCCGGCTCTTGGGGCGTACAGACGTGTTATTCAGTGAGCTCCACATGTGAGGAGTATTTCCTTACAGCGAGCGTGTGTAGCATTTAGTTTAGTCAGGTATACTGAACGATTTGTTACACATGTTGTCGGCATGGCAGATCCGCCACACACGGGTCAGGTTATACGGGCAGCGATAGAAGTTTGTTTCCAGGTTCCTGTGTAACATGTTACACAACAGTAAGCGGTAGTAATGCAACAGCAACTACAGGTTCCACAGCAGATTGTACACTGAAGCGCCAAAGAAACTGGTATAGGTGTGCGTATTCAGATACGGAGATATGTAAACAGAAAATACGGCGCTGCGGTCGGCAACGCCTATATAAGGCAACTAGTGTCTGGCGGAGTTGTTAGATCGGTTACTGTTGCAATATGGCAGATTATCAAGATTTAAGGTAGTTTAATCGTGGTGTTACAGTCAGCGCACGAGCGATGGGTCACAGCATCTCCGAGGACTTGCTCAGTTCTAGCAGGACAATGCGACACTCCACACGTCCATAATTGCTATAGAGTGGCTCCAGGAACACTCTTCTCAGTTTAAGCACTTCCTCTGGCCACCAAACTCCTAAGACATGAACGTTATTGAGCACATGTGGGATGCCTTGCAACGTGTTGTTCAGAATTGATCTCCACCACCTCTTACTCTTACGGATTTATGGAGAGCTCTGCAGGATTCATGGTGTCAGTTCCCTCCAGCACTACTTCAGTCATTAGTCGAGTCCATGGCACGTCGTGTTGCGGCACTTATACGTGCTCGCGGTGGGCTTACACGATATTAGGCAGGTGTACCAGTTTCTTTGGCTCTTCAGTGTAGAACAACAATAAGAAGAAGATCTGTACCATCAAGGATAACAAAACAAAATACTGTTAGCAGCATATTACACAGCAACAACAACAGGAGCAACAGCAGCACAAACTACAATACCAGCAACACGAGCAACAGTGGTTACTACTACAAAAGCAACAACAGCACCTGCGACAACAACATCATGTACAGTTAACACAGCAGCAATTAGAACAACAGGTCAATCCAAAAAACTAACAATACTGAAAGTAGCACAACGTTACTGTCAATGCTACGTGCTACTACTACAGTGCAACAAAATACTGGAGCATGACATGATCATACTTGTGCTGTATTGAACACAGCATCTCGTGTAGATGTTAACATGGTATAGAGAAGAGATACACATCCTACTGAAAGTATTTCTGTTGTAGAATCAGTTCAAAGTGTCACTAGTCGGGTGGGGTATCCAAACCTTATCCACTGCAAGATATGCATGTAAAAAGAAGTAAGAACAAGCAGAGTAGAAAGAATCTGAGATCCTGTACCGCGTTTGTTGAAAGGCTGGACAAAAATACTGGGAATATACACCCCATGACTATTAGTATGATGATGTATTGGTACAGCGCCCATGTTAAAAAGGATATTATAAATATTAGTGCTCCAGGCAGGAACACAGTGAAAACTGAACTGAAACCAGGCATATCAGTGATTAATGCATTGTAGTTATCTGTATTTAAGGAGAAAAACCCGAATGTGTATACCCCCAAGTTATGCTTCATAAATACATGAACGTACACAATGTTGACATAGCTCTAACAGCTAAAGAAATACATTCGACACTACAGAGTGAATACCCAGTCATTATCGTAAAAAAAGCCGCACTGAAAGTCGATGCAAATACAGAAGGAATATGCCTCTACCGGTCTGTAAGATTTCATTTAGGTCACAAGTACTGCCGAATTACGTTACAGCCTTGGGTAGAAGGTCTGCAGTGGGACCAATTATTGTTCCTGTTACACAGGGTGTTATATAAATATTCCATTTTTGAGAGGTGATAGTATGGACAAAAATATACAGTAAACAGGCGCCTTAAAATGCATACCTTAAGACTTATGAACACTTGTTCATCTTCGCTACTGTGAAACACACCTCTTCTGCAATCTGTCTGCCATTACGATCGATCTACAGGGTGCAGTACACAGAAGAGGAGACATGTCTCTGTTATTGTCCGTGGATACAAGATGCTGTAAAAATCCGTTGGTTTTGCTACAGTAAACCGTACCCACAGTTTTGGATAAATGCAGCGCATACATCCATGCTAATATTATAAATACGAAAGTAACTCTGTTACGCTTTCACGAATATACCGCTGAACCGATTTTTATGACATTTGGTATGGGGATAGCTTGAACGCTAAGGAAGGGCACAGGCTACTTTAGAAAGTGTGTAGTACAATATGTCTATTAATCTGAAGAAAATAACACGAAATATGGAACAATAATGACTATTTGAAAGAAGTATTTACTCTTTGGCCTTAGAACCTTATCACATTTGTGAAAATGCGTTTGGTGTTTGATAAGTTTTACGTAATACGATCCAACGTAATGAATACAATGCTTATACAATCCTCTATATATTTAATCCATACTTCCGTAGTAATATCAGTGTCAAACTCTTCGGATTTTAGCCGCTCATCGTCTCGCATCTGGTATAGCTTCTGTGAGGCACATTGTATTGGTAGGTCGTGGTCGTTTGTTTACCGTTGTTGACTCTCAGTCACCGAGTCCCGGCGACGTCGGATTTTTTCCACTCCGCTTGTGTTGTCATCATCAACGCGCAAGTCGTCCCAGTGGCTTCAGATAAGACTTGCACCAAGGGCCAGGAGGGAACTGGTAAGACTTTTCTTTTAAGTTTGCTCTTAGCCGAAATTAGGAAAAATAAATGAGTTGCTGCTGCAGTAGCCTCCTCTGGAACTCTTGTTAGGCTACTCAGTGTTGGTCGAAAGTCGCATTCAGTACTTACGCTGCAATTGAACTTAGCTCACAAAGACATATCTATCTGTAACATCAGTAAAAATAGCGACCGTGGACGGATGTTGCAGCAAAGTAAGCTGGTGGTCTGGAACGAGTGTACTATGTCTTGACAGACTCTGCCCGTAATAACTCAACCCACACTGGCAGATGAAGTAAACGCTTGTTAATTATAATGGAATCAGCCTGTCCTTCGAAAGTTTGTGAAATGCTTTTACACTGCAGTTTTATATTTGCACTTATCAGCATAATGTCATTTTATAGGAGGTACCACTTCAAAAAAGGTCGGAGACGTGGTTGGTGCTTGATGGAGCACCAGCCCATTTCCTCCGAAATGTCCAGAACACCTCACACAGACATTTAATGGGCAATGGATTGGTCGGTCAGGTCCAATACGATGGCCAGCTCCTTCTTTGGTTGTCGTATGCAGACTCCATTAATGATGTACATACACTATAGGAACTCGTCATATAGGAACTCGTCATAAATGACTGCCAGCGCATCCGTGATCAACCTGGAGTTTTTCAGAGAGAGTATAATTCCCTAAGACGTCGAACAGGAGCACGCCTTGCTGTGAATGGACACCATAGTGCACATCTCCTCCACCAATGGCCCAATAGCGCAGGTCGTATATAATAACAAGAAGATTACTTTAGAAGTTCTGTCACAGAGACAGAACAATGCTCTTTTGTTTACTGCGTTCTGTAGGTCGTTCGTAACAGCAGAGAGCTTCTAGTAGAAAAGATGTGCTTCCCCGGATTCCCGGGTTCGATTCCCGGCGGGGTCAGGGAGTTTCTCTGCCTCGTGATGACTGGGTGTTGTGTGATGTCCTTAGGTTAGTTAGGTTTAAGTAGTTCTAAGCTCTAGGGGACTGATGACCATAGATGTTAAGTCCCATAGTGCTCAGAGCCATTTGAACCATTTGAACCAAAGATGTGCTTCACAGTAGTAAAGATGAACAAGTGCTCATAGCTCTTAAAGTATGAATTTTAGAGCCCATGTTTACTGGACTTTTTTCTTATTTTGCTCCATACTACCACCTTTAGAACATGGAATGGCTTTTTTAACATTTCAGGAATCGTTTTAGATGGAATTTTCGATCTTGCAACCACGGGCCCGGCAACCAGTAAGAGCACCTGTACTTCAAGATCGATCGACTGATGTAACGCAGCAATACTTTAACAGCAACGGCGATCGAACCTACCAGCATTTGGTGCGCTGACCAGTGCTTGGCGAATGTATTATGTACAGATGAATGAAGAACTATCCAAGATGTCTCAGATAAAGTGTTTTTACTGAAAGGAATATTTATTTACACAGATGATCGTAAGAAACTTTACTCTTTCTGTGGAGTTAGGAACAAAGTTTATTTAAGACCAATAAAATTCTCCAGAGTACGTGACCTCACTGTCAATATCTAAAATTCGCTAACTGTTGCAAATGGCGTTGTGGCTAAACAACCTGTAGAATTATACTGAAAGTTCAAAAAAATGGTTCAAATGGCTCTGAGCACTATGGGACTCAACTGCTGTGGTCATCAGTCCCCTAGAACTTAGAACTACTTAAACCTAACTAACCTAAGGACATCACACACATCCATGCCCGAGGCCGGATTCGAACCTGCGACCGTAGCAGTCGCACGGTTCCGGACTGCGCGCATAGAACCGCGAGACCACCGCGGCCGGCTATACTGACAGTGACAACGACTGTGGAAGCACACGCTTACACAGATTATTTAATTATTTTCTGTAGAGTTACAGCAACGATTTATAATTTTTTTAACAGAACATAATTTTTTCTATCATGTGGCAAATGTATTTAAAGCAAATGTCCGCCCCTGGTAGCTGAGTGGTCAGCGCGACGGAATGTCAAACCTAACGGCCCGGGTTCGATTCCCGTCTGAGTCGGAGATTTTCTCCGCTCAGGGACTTGGTGTTGTGTTGTCCTTATCATCATCATTTCATCCCCATCGACACGCAAGTGCCGGCAGTCGTGGCCGAGCGGTTCTAGGGGCTACAGTCTGGAACCGCGAGACCGCTACGGTCGCAGGTTCGAATCCTGCCTCGGGCATGGATGTATGTGATGTCCTTAGGTTAGTTAGGTTTAAGTAGTTCTAGGTTCTAGGGGACTGATGACCTCAGAAGTTAAGTCCCATAGTGCTCAGAGCCATTTGACACGCAAGTAGCCGAAGTGTTGTCAACTCGAAAGACTTGCACCAGGCGAACGGTCTACCCGAGGGGAGGCCATAGCCACACGGCATTTCCATTTAAAGCAAATGTGTGTTACGCAGTTAGATACGTTCAAAGTTTTAGAGGAAGATTCAATATCCTATACATAACCGGCTCTGTTCAGATCGATGTTCTGGTAGCAGAATGCTCATTTAAGTGAGTTGTTCAAACGAGTGCCCATTGAGCTGAATGTATAGCTCAATACGCCTTCTAAACGACATGCTGAAGAGATGCAAAGTTACTAGTGTCATGGAGCGACAAGCTTCCTCGATACACAGTTTTAAGTCATCTGTGGTTTTGGGTTCATAAACCCGATTATTTACATATCCTCACAAAAATACCGGTGTTAAATCGGGCGACCATCTGGCTCAATCCTGAAGACCAGGGCGTCCTAACCATCTTTCGCGAAAACTGTTGTTCACTTCTTGCACAAGCCGGCCGAAGTGGCCGTGCGGTTAAAGGCGCTGCAGTCTGGAACCGCAGGACCGCTACGGTCGCAGGTTCGAATCCTGCCTCGGGCATGGATGTTTGTGATGTCCTTAGGTTAGTTAGGTTTAACTAGTTCTAAGTTCTAGGGGACTAATGACCTCAGCAGTTGAGTCCCATAGTGCTCAGAGCCATTTGAACCATTTCTTGCACAACGTCGCGCAGAATGACCTGGATGACCATTGTGTTGCATTCACATACGGCTTCTAAATATAGACTAATATTTCCAAAGAGAACACGTAAACTGTACACTATAAAAGCTCGATACATGGACCAACACCTATGACGACCGACGTGACATGTCCAGCGAGGATTTTCTATGGACCAGTAATGCATATTATGACTGTTTACTGCGCCACAATTTGTGAACATAGATTCATCAAAGAACGTAACAGTTTATAAGGCGTCCAGAGTGAAATTATTCAAGGTCCTTTCGCAGAAAGGAACTCTCCTATTGCAATCGTTTCCACCCAGCTCCTGTGTCAGTGGAAGGTGGCACAGATGAAACCTGTGATCGTGTACTATTTGCTAGAAAGCTGTACTACAGATACCGGTGGGTGCAGCATCTTCTCGTAAGCTGACATGAGGATCGTGGTGTACTGCAGCTAAAACAAACACCTCCACATCCTCAGATCCTTCTGGTCCTTGTCTGTTAGCGCCATACCTTCTCACACTACTTTTTTCTCGAAGTCGATAATGGAGCTCTTCGAACAGTAACTTGTATCTCATGGCATAAGTCATGGGTGCTTCATTAACATCGCGTCAGCGCTTGCAGGGCATCAGCAACATGTCAACGTACTTATTTGTATGTTCATTCCAAGCCAATACGCGAGACACACCAAACCTCTTTTGTTTACGCATTGCGACCTGCTTTATATACGGCATTTTAAGGATACATTCTATAACCTAATCGAACATTACTTCAAACAGGGAATCGAAGAAGGCTGTGGCTCCGTAACACCAGCAACCTCGCATCTGTATGCAGTTCGTTTAGAAGGTGTATTGCGTTAAACTTTCAGGAAAATGGCACTCTTTTGAACATTTCACATAAATGAACAGTCCGCCGCCAGAATATCCATTTGAACGCAATCATTTACGTACAACATGTAGCATCTAACCGTAAAACTTTCAACGTTCTAGTTCCGCAACAAAAATTGATAGAAAACTGCTTTAAACTGACTTGTACATAGCTGGTTTAAACACATCAGCTACATGATAGAAAAAAATAATTTTCTATTTAAGAATTAATTCGTTGCTGTGACTCCTTGAAAAATAATTAAATAAACTATGTTCATAGCTCCACAGAAAGAGTAACGTTTCTTTCTTTTACCCATGAAAATAAACACTCTTTTCACTTATTATTTTGTAAGTTACGGAAAAACATCTTACCTGAAACACCCTGCACGTGCCACAATATTTTCTCCTTCACGCTATCTCACATAACCCATACCCACCCCAGCCTCATAATCTCCCGATCTCAACAAGTGGGAACGAATTATTAATACAAAAATTATTGATAAACATTTTCTTAGCATGCATGTATTAAATGTGGTTAAAATTAGGATCTTCGGTTTATTTTATCGGCTCTCAAGTATTTACACATGACCAGGAAGATGCAAGAGGAGTATCTACATTACTTCGTTCACATTTACCTCATGATGAAAGAAAAATCGATTACTCGAAAATTAGTAGTCTACAAACTGTAGCTGTTAGGACCAGGATAATCGACAAAGAAATAGGAATAGTGTCACTGTATTGTCCACCGAGAACAATTATCGCAAGAAGAGAATGGTATAATTTAACTAAATAGCATAAATTATTTGTGGATATTTTAATGCTCACAGGTACGCTTGGCATGTGACTATCAAGACAGTTACGTAGCAGCTTTACTTAAAATTATGACTTAGGTTTTTATGCCCTGAATGATCGATCGCCAACACTGATACCGAAATCGGAAAAACTCTTGAAGGGTACCAAAATTCCTAGGGATGTCCGGTGGAATATACTCAACTAAACCAATGGAACAGATCACTGATGATTTGATTTTTGAATGTATATATCGGTGCATGTAATCATGTATACACTTACAAGCCAAAACATTATGACCACTGTCCAGTGCGACTTTGGATGCCGCGTGGTAGCGTTGCAGGCACGTAACGCGGTAACAATAGTATGTATGCGGAGCAGACACGGGCGGGGGATCACCATAGCGAATATATGAGATTCAAATAGGGAAATCCGGGAGATAAGCGACTTTGACAAAGGGCAGATTATTATTGTGCAGAGGCTGCGAATGAGTACCTCGAAAACGGCGAAGCATGTCGAATGTTCACGTGCTACAGCCCTGAGCATCTGCGGAAAGAGGTACGAGGACAGTGAAACTAGCACTAGGCGCTAAATAATTGGAATGGTTGGACGTTCACGACTCTTCACAGAACGTGGAGTTGGGAGGCTTGTCTGCTCTGTAAAGTAGGATAGATGGTGATCTGTGGCATCTCTGCTGAAAGAGCACAACGCTGGTGTGCGCACAAGTGTTTTGGAGCACATCGTCAATTACGATGCACGGACCATCGAGATTCGACCGTCGACCAATGGAGACGTGTCGCCTCTTCGGGTGAATCACATCTTTGCTACACTAGGTCTATGATCGACTCCACAAACGCCGTCATCGAGGTTAACCCCTTATTTACGCGAATTATGTGACGTGTGCGTAGACATCTAATGTCACATCCCTCCAAAAACTTACCAAAAAACTGTCGGATCCCTGATGCGCAGAATCAGTGATGTATTTCGTTCCAAAGGCGGACAAACAAGTTATAAAGCAGGTGGTCATAAGGCTCATCAGTGTGTATATGTATATGAAATACGTAAATTTAAAAAGTTCGTCATATGTCTACGTAAATCAAAACGTAACTGATGAACTGGTGAATACCTCATAAAAGGAAATAAAAACAAAGAAATAAAGAAAAAAAACTACCTATGCCTATCAAAGGAAGCACCCGTGGTTTCCGAAAATTTTTCGTCGTAATAGCTCTCTTAATCTCAATGAAATGAAATGTCGCGTGGCTAGGGCCTCCCGTCGGGCAGACCGTTCGCCTGGTGCAGGTCTTTCGATTTGACGCCACTTCGGTGACCTGCGCGTCGTTGGGGATGAAATGATGATGATTTGGACAACACAACACCCAGTCCCTGAGCGGAGAAAATCTCCGACCCAGGTGGGAATCGAACATGGGCCCTTAGGATTGACATCCCGTCACGCTGACCACTTTTTTTTTTTTTTTTTTTTTTAGAGTTTGTCACATAAACTGAAAATAAAAAATTAAACCCTTCACTCGAGGGAAGACTTGAACCAAGGACCTCTTTTTTTTCTGGTAGTGGGCTGGCGGAGGCAAGGTGGGCAGGGGTCGCGACCCGAGGCCTGTCCACGATGTCTCCCCCCTCCCATCCTGGGGATGTGAAGTGGTACAAAGGATGCAGTTTGTGTATTATTGTGATTTTTTTTAATTTTATTTATTCATTTATGTATTTTTAATTTTTTTTATTTTTTTTATTTTTTTAAATTTTTTTTAACAGTAAGGAACTGAAAACTAGTAAGTGCACTCTTTGCGCCGAGTTGGGGACGTACAGAACTAAAACCACGCTAACAGTTGTAGAAAAAGGCATAAAGAAAGAGAGCAAAGTGCGGGGCGAAGGAAACTATGAAACAAAACTGAAGGGTGGAATCCATACCACCATTAACCAGTGCTACATCTTGCACCGGATGGGAAAACTGAAACTGCGAAGACCTTTTCGCACCGGGGACAAAAAGAGGAAATGGGGCAAATACTGCTACAGAGTGTGAGGGTTCACAACGAAACTCTCCATCTGCTGTATCATCCAGGTATGACTTCTCGTAATGATGAAAGTAGATCCCACGTTGTACCGTGTAGTGTTCTATCATCGTATTGTAATTTTAGCTTCTCTTACCCGTGATGTTCCAGCTACGTGGAGGGTCGTGGAACGCACTCCACAAAAAATTGGAAAAAATATTGTCGATACTTAGGGTTACGGAGGATCTTGCAATGTCGTTCCTACAAATAGTTCCAAAAGTCTAGAGTGTCCTTAGTGCCGTCTTGAAACAAATAATGCACTGCATGTCCACGAAGCCACGTCATTGCATTAGTTTTAGTGCGTGGGTAATACGTTTCATCCGGGAGTAAGATAGTCTTGGGGTCGATATGATTCGGCGTTACCCGAAGGAAGTATGCTGACATTTGCCTCACTAAGTGCCACACTGCCGTAGACTCGCCACAGCTAAGACGGTGTTCATCGTCGTCTTGAACGCCACAGCTCGTGCACGTGGGTGAGACTACCATGTGGATCGCATGTAGCCTTGATCTGGTCACCTGCTTACCATTGACAGTGATATACCACATCGCCGTGACGTCAGTGTCCAGTGTTACGTGGTGAATTGTCCTCCACACTACTCGCCAGTTGACGTTCGGGTGCTTCCTCTCCACGACGTTATCGGGTCGTCCACGTTGCAGCACCCTATAAACTGCCTTTGCCGTCGCCAGTTGAGTCGCTGGTAAGGCAAGTCGAACGTAACTGAGTTCGAGGTAAAAGACACCGATGTAGAAGAGCGAGGAGGGGACTTGGTGTATCGGCACAGGCGGCAACAGGGAGGGCGGTGCTAGTTCTTCTATTAACAAACTGGTCAGACTGTCCGGACGGCGGTGCCATAGTTTGACTAATGTGCTCACAAATAGGGCGACCGCTCTGTCATAAACGTGATAAAGGCCAAGCCCTCCCCGATCCGGGGGAAGGGTGAGAGTCTCATATTTTATCTTGAAAAGCATTCCTGAACTCACGAAGGACCCAAAAGCCGCAAGTATACGGCGAGCTAACATCACCGGTATAGGTAATATCTGGGCGATGTGCGGAATGCGTGACGCTAAATGTGTGTTAACATACTGGGTCCGTTGGACGATGTCCAGGGCTCGTAGGCGGTTGTTGGCAATGCCAGTCCGAACATTCCGTAAAAGCCGTCGAAAGTTGTGAGCAGCGGTCCGTCGTATATCGTCTGTAAAGTCAATGCCGAGACATTTCAAACTATCTCTGAGCTGTAAGGGGGTGACACTGTTCTCAGACAATCCGACCCCGATGTTCATCGCCACCGATTTTGCGACGTTGATACGACTACCAGTGGCCATGCCATACTTCGTTATCCAATTTAGTGCGCTAGCGGTGTCGTCACCGTTGCGGATGACAATCACCAGGTCGTCAGCGTACGCTTTACATCGGAAAGTGTGGCCTCGTAACGTCATACCCGTTAGTCGTTGGCGCAGGCCGCAGAGGAGAGGTTCCATGGCCACAGCGTAAAGTAAAGTGGACAGAGGGCAGCCTTGGCGTATCGATCGAGAAATGGTGAGGGGCCGCGAAGGTCGGCCGTTGACGATCACCTTGGACGTCGCGCCACGGAGTAGTCGCATGACGACAGTGACGAATGGCTGTGGGTACCGCATATGTTGGAGGACCGCTTCCAAATAGTTGTGGTCCACTCGGTCGAAAGCTTGACTAAAATCGATTGTCGCCAGTGCACCCTTCAGACGACATGCCCTCGCCAGTGAGATCAAGTCACGATATTCACTGAGTGCTGTTTGAATATTATTGTCGCCTCCTAATGACGTTTGATCGGGTGAGATAACATTTCGTAGGGTCTGGCGTATCCGCGCCGCCAACAGTCGAGAAAAGATCTTAAAGTCGCAGTTCAATAGTGTCAACGGGCGGTAGTCCAGCAGTCGTGAGCCACCGGACGGTTTGTGAATAGGAATAATCATCCCTTCCACAAGGGCCGCAGGGAGCGGCACGTCCGGGGATAGGAGTTCGCAACAGATGTCCGTCCATCGGGAGGCTAATAAATATTGAAAAGTCCGGTAAAATTCCAAGGGGAGGCCATCAGGACCCGGAGACTTGTTGACAGCTCCTTTTCTAATGGCGTCGATCACTTCTTATTCTGTAATTTCTTCCATCAAGGCCGCTTCCATTGCCGGGGTGACGGTGCCGTAAATCGTCTGAGAGACGTCCTCCAGTGCTGTCTGATCAGGGGTCTGAGCGGAAGAGAGTTGGGAATAATGATTGTAGAACGCTGTGTTTATGTCTTGTTGCGTGGTGAGGCGATGACCGTCCTCCGTGTCGATGAAGCGTATCAGCGCTCGTTGGCGTCGTTTACGTTCACGAAGGACGTGGAACATTGACGGGCGTTCGCCCGGTATCCGATCCTGCGTCCTCGAGCGGATGACTACCCCCTCTAGGTGGCGTCGTACATGAGCGAGGATCTGAGCCTTAGCACGGTGGACCGCCGTTTGTCGTTCCGGAGACGGCGCCATAGCATCGCAGTCGCGCAGGACCCGGAAGTAAAAGTCGAGTGTATATCTTCGCCAAGTAGCGTGGTCACGACCGTAGGTTATCAACGTTCGCCTCAGTGCCGGTTTGGCGCAGTCCAACCACCAGCGGGTCGTTGTGGGATATGCACGGAGGCGATTTTCACACGAATGCCACGTATCCTCAACGGCTTGGCGGCAATCCGGGTACGACAGGTGAGCGATGTTTAATTTCCACGGGCTGCGGCTTCTCCACACTTGTTGCCGCCGCAGGGTGACGGCACAAATGTAAGCTGAGTGGTCCGAGAATGCTGCAGGCCACAGTTCCGCATCCTGTGTTCCAGCGGCGAGAGAGCGTGAGACATAAATCCGATCGATACGACTGGAAGAGTGACTTGTGAAGTGCGTGAATCCCGGTCGGTGGCCGTGAAGATGTTCCCAAGTGTCCACCATCTGCAGGTCTCGAATTAGCGTCCCGAGTTCCGGGCACGGATTATGTCGTGGGAGTTGATCTCTGGGCGCCAGTACGCAATTGTAGTCACCTCCAAACACCAGATGGTCGTGGCGGCCTTGGAAGAGCGGGGCGACGTCTTCCGCAAAGAATCGGGAACGTTCGCGACGTTTGTCCGTCCCGGAAGGTGCGTAGATATTGATAAGGCGGACACCCAGTACTGTGAGTGCCATTCCTCTTGCCCCAGGCAGAAACAGGATATCGGCCGCCACTATCCCTTCCCGAAGAAGTACAGCGACACCGCTGCCTGTTGGGGAAGCTGGAGAGACGCAAGCATCGTAACCGTACATGCCTGGGAAGTCGTCGACGTACACTTCCTGGAGAAGGGCTATGTCGATGGAAGCAGAGTTCAACATATCCTGAAGCAAGGATAACTTAGCGCGCGTCCGTATAGTGTTGATGTTTATAGTTGCAACGCGATAAGTTTGAGGTCTATCCACAGCATCCGTGTTGGCCATCAATACCCTGGTAAGGCTGTCTCGTCACTGTAACTGACGGCGGGAAAGGATCAACACTGGTGGGGTAAATTTCCCCCCGTGTCGTCCGACACGATGGGCAAGGAGTGTTCCTCACAGTCGTCCGCCCAGTCGCCATGAAACACCATCGGCTGTTGGTGGCTGTTAGTGGCTGCTGCGGCACTCGGCGCTGACTCCATCGGCTGTTGGTGGCTGTTAGTGGCTGCTGCGGCATTCGGCGCTGACTCCATCGGCTCTGCTGGCTGGGAATCGGCAGCGGTTGTCTGCTTGTGATCCTGCTGTGCTGTGGGGTCTGAGGGGCTGAAGCTGTCACCACGGCGATCTGTTGAGTTTGAAGTTACAGCGGCCTCTGTACCACCGGTACCGTCGTCGGAATTTCCACAGTCCATGTCAGACGATCGCTGCAAACACTCATCCGATGGAGCACGCCGCCGTCTCTTGTGTTTTCGCGGGGAACGCTGTTTACGGACGTGTGTTTCAGTATCTGAATGTGGGTGGATTTCGTCAGCTGCTCCGGTGTCTGGAAGAAAAGCCGCTGTCGGCACAACCCGTGGGTCAATGTCCATCCTGGCATCCACGCCTTCTTGCAAGGTCGGTCGGTGATTATCTTCAGGTGGAGTCGCCGATGTAGAGGGCGGATCCTGTACTGCAGAAGCCATTTTGGTCTCTCCATCGGGGGCGGCTATCGGACTAATGTCGTCAGCATCGGAAAAGGGTGCTGCCCGTGTAACTTCGGCATAATTGAGAGGAAGGGTCGTCACCGTAGAAGGAGTCATAGATTCACCTGTCGGGATTTGCGTAAGCCGTCGTCGGAGACAATCCGACCGGACGTGCCCTACTTGGCCACAACCAGAGCAAGTGCGTGGCTGACCGTCATACATAATGATCGCCCTACATCCGCCGATGACAAGATATGACGGAACATGTTTGGTCAGTTCAATTTTAATCTGTCGTACCCCGTTAAGAACGGGGTACGTTGTAAAGGTGGTCCATTTTTCGGCCATATGGCTGATCACTTTACCGTAGGGCTGGAAAGCCGCGGTGACGACGTCCGGTGGTACTTCGAAAGGGAGTTCGAAGACGCGTATCGTACGGAGGCCAAGCCCCGCGTGATCGATAGAGACCGCCCCAATATGGCCATCAGAATGTTTGAATTTAAGATCGTTCGCATGTGCGCTCACGATTCTGTTGCACACCTCGTCACTTACTAGCTTGACGTAGACAACACTGCTCGTGATAGAGAGATGGATACCAATTATGTCTCGCGGGTCAATTTTAACGTCGTCACGTAGAAAACATTCCACTTCGAAAGCTCGCGGTCGTGCATGATCGGTTTGAAAACTGATCTTGATGGTGGTTTGTCTGTATGAATGTGCCATGTTGCGTCGGTAGTGATGGACTCCAAACTAGCGACAACGCAGTAGTAAACAACTACGGGCACTCGCGACCGCGCGGACGGGACGTAAACAAGACGTCCTCGCCGCAGCGCTGCGGAAAGCAGACTGACTCAGCTACCGGGGGCGGACTCTTAATGTCAATGATACTACATATGTAAGGCTGAAATAAGATTTTATCAATTCCTCTCCATGTGTTGTTGGAGTTTCGGGTGTTAATCAATTACTTCACCTTTCACGGCCAAGTCTCTATCAATTTAGTCATTCCAGCATGTATAAGGGCCCATCAGAAGAACAAGAACGTACAATAAATATTTATAGTGACAAACAAATATGCTAATGTACCTTCCCCAGATCCAAAGTGGAATGGTCGTCATGGATATGGAATGAGTCAAGAAAGTTTTAAACATATTTTCAATTATGAGGTAATAAACATTAAATAGAAAAACCATTTTACAACAATTATTTATGAAGATCCTACTCCTACACTGAATTTGTACAGAAATCAGACTACACTAATACTCGCATTATTTGATATTGCTAGTAACACACGCACATCAGCTGGTTCTATTAAGAAATTCATCAGTAGAGTAGAAGGAGTTAGACATCAATAGAACCTTTAGGCTCCTATTAAACAGAAATTTATTAGCAGTGAAATTTTTATGGCTATTGGCAAGTTACTGAAGATGTGTGTTCCTGGATAATGTGCATCTTTTCGGACCAAAGTAAGTGACTTTCAATCTTACTGAAGATTACTCTTATTTCTAGTACTGATTCCAAGAACTGAGCTATTGTTTTGGAAAAGAGATACATTTTTAATGACCAGTTTCATTAAGAAATAAATATGTTAGAAAGCAGTAGATAATATCCCTAGTTTTCTAAATAGGTCTCGGCATGATGTTCTTGAGTTCACACCACAAATAATTCTTATTACATGTTTTTAGACCCGAATAACTTTAGCTTCGTTTGATGAATTACCCTGAAAAATAATCCTGGATGACATTTTTATAGATACTATGTCTGAGAACATTCGCATTACAAATATATGGACCGGGGAATGAGTGAGATACAGTCTAGACGTTATTTCCAAATTGAGCATTCCAATTTTCAGCGGAGTGTGCCCTGTAAAGAAATATCTTTTCAGTTGAGAACATTTGGAGCATTATACGCAGGGCCCTCCAGCCAGATTGGGATTTTGACGATCTAACGCTCTAATTGGACAGAATTGCGCACGATATCCCTTAGGAGGACATCCAACAACATTATCGATGAGAATGAGAAACGATACCTTTTTACTGGCATATCTGCTGCAAAGTGAAAAATACATTCCGGATGTGAATCTTAGGCTGTGACTAGGTAGTGAACCACGGTTTTTCTTGTGGCACACATGTAGTATACCAGTAAGGTATACAAGAGACTTTTGCAGGGTTTGGAAGAGTGGGAGAGCTACACTGGAAGACTGATACATTTAAAGGTGGCCCGCGAGGCCCGCTTGTAAGGCTGAGCTGGTGGAGCGTTAGCCACGGGAGACAAAGGCCTGTATTGGAATCCTATTTTAGCCCGTGAGAATGATCTATTGCAATGCGCAGTCGCCGGCTGAATAACGGAATTTTTCTAGAAATAGTTTCCTCCACACCTTAACTGAAAGAAAACAGTGATTGCAGCATGAAATACTAGCTACTTTAAAGGTAAGATTGGAGGTCAATATATCTTTGACGATGAGGCTATGGGAGGTAGAGTACAAGCTCGGCCTGAACAAGAAAATCGACATTGTAATGTTCAAAGAAAGCATCGCAGCATTCATTTTAAGTTTTTTTGTCTCCTCTCATCCCCCTCGAATTGCGAGTCCTGTGATTTAACAATTGTGCCACGTCACCCAGTTTGATGTGGAACTTCATTGCAAATCGTATAACAATGCATTACTTCCAGTGTTACTTCTAGATAAAGTTTCTCAGCTGGTCATCGGGGCTCAACTCGAAGTGGAACTCATCACCGAAGACAATAATACTCCAGTCAATGAGATTCCAGGGTGAAGACGTGTCTGGAGAGGCCCAGAAAAAGGTGAGATACCAACCTGACTGTCGCGCATCATACGTCCCAACAACCAGGAGTGATGATCTGGAGTGCCATTTGATTTCATGGCAGGGCCCCTTTGGTCGTCATCCGCCGCACCCTTACAACACGGTGCCACGTCGTCGATATTCTACGTGTCGTTTTGTAGTCCTTCATCGCAAGCCATCCTGGGCTTACTTTTCGACAAGATAATGCCCGCCCACACACGGCGAGAGTTTATACTGCTTATCTTCAAGCTTGTCATACCTTCCCCAACAATATCGCCGGATTTTTCCTCAACTGATTGTGAGAACTTTGGGAGCGTTATGGGCAGAGTCCTCCAACCAGAGATCCGCATTTTGACTATCTGAGGTTCTAATTGGACCGAACTGGGTACGATATCACTCAGAAGGAGATCCAACAACACTATCGATCGATGCTAAGCCGAATAACTGCTTGCATGAGGGCCGGAGGTGGACCAACGCGTTATTGACTTGCTCAATTTGTGAAGCTCTTTCTCTTGAATGAATCATTAAAATTTTCTGAAATTGCGCTCATTTTGTTGTCTGTACATGTACATCACATTTACTGATTTCAGTCATATTCAGATAATTTCTTCGTGCTGCGTCGTTTTCTTGTCTTGGCGTATATTCTTCCACAATTACAGAAAGTTACCAGTCATCACACCAAATATACTGCGCAACAGAATTAATGGTTCACCTTTCTGAAACGCAGTCATTTTCTCCAGCTGCGATGCAGAAGTTTGGAATTTGGCTCAAAGGTGCCTACAGTCTTTCTCTGTAAAGGCGCGAAAGCATTGCGCCCTGTAACGTTACCGTCGGGCTAGGAGACGCCTCAAACGGTATGATGTCGACATGGAGCCAAATTGCACCACAATTTTGCCCAACGCCATCGTGGACGTGTCACATGACGGGAAGGTCATCGCACAGTTCTTACCCACATCCTATCCCTTTTCTTGATGCTTCCGTGATGGAGGTCAGGACCACGACGCACAGATTTGAAATAAAGCAGTTTCTTATGGGTGGATGTGGAAAACATTCCAGGCATATGGCTGTATAGAATCGACACAAGCAGGTGACATAAATGGCATCAGTGAACCACGGTTTTTCTTGTGGATTGATTTAGATATATTTTACGGTTGTAAATGACAGTTTGCACTGTGAAAACGACAGTTTGCAGTATGATGTACAACAGGACGACGTTCTTGGCAACGTTCGACACTGTTGACCCCCACCCCCTCCTCCCCGGCGATTCAACCCTTCTCTTAAGGACACGTGGGGCATCAATACTTTGAAAGTAATCAGAGTCCTTTGGAGTGTAGCATGACCGCGAATTTTGCTCTGGTATACAGTGTGTAACCACCAGGGACGAAATTTTGACGAGATCCGAAGCAGCGAAGGCCGTTTATTCTCTCAGCTCTCCCGTTTCGTACCCTCCTGTGGCGTCTGAATCGAGCGGGGGGAGGGGGGGGGGAGGAGGACGCGGAGTGGGAGGGTTAACAGAAAATCATGTAGAAAACTGGGCGTTGCAACTTACAGATGTGAAAACAGTTTTACTAGGACAATGTTTATGAAATAGGAGGCATACATAATAATACTGTCAGTAATACCATATCCTTCCACTTTCATCGACGTTTCCGACTTTGATAAAGGTCGGATTGTAGTCTATCGCAATTGAGGTTTATCGTATCGCGACATTGCTGCTAGCGTTGGTCGAGATGGAATCGGTGGGTTCAGGAGGGTAATACGGAACGCCGTGCTGGATCCCAACGGCCTCGTATCACTAGCAGTCGAGATGACAGGCATCTTATCCGCAGCCACGTCTCGATCCCTGAGTCAACAGATGGGGACGTTTGCAAGACAACAACCATCTGCACGAACAGTTCGACGACGTTTGCAGCAGCATGGACTATCAGCTCGGAGACCATGGCTGCGGTTACCATTGACGCTGCATCACAGACAGGAACGCCTGCGATGGTGTACTCAACGACGAACCTGGCTGCACGAATGGCAAAACGTCATTTTTTCGGATGAATCCAGATTCTGTTTACAGCATCATGACGGTCGCATCCGTGTTTGGCGACATCGCGGTGAATGTGAATGCACATTGGAAGCGTGTATTCGTCATCGCCATACTGGCGTATCACCCGGCGTGATGGTATGGGATGCCATTGGTTACACGTCTGGATCAACCCTTGTTCGCACTGACGGCACTTTGAACAGTGAACGCTACATTTCAGATGTGTTACTACCCGTGGCTCTACCCTTCATTCGATCCCTGCAAAACCCTACATTTCAGGAGGATAATGCACGACCGCACGTTGCAGGTCCTGTACGGGCCTTTCTGGATACAGAAAATGTTAGACTGCTGCCCTGGCCAGTACATTCTCCAGATCTCTCAACAATTGAAAACATCTGGTCAACGGTGGCCGAGCAACTGGCTCGTCACAATACGCCAGTCACCACTCTTGATGAACTGTGGTATCGTGTTGAAGTTGCATGGGCAGCTGTATCTGTACACGCCATCCAAGCTCTGACTCAATGGCCAGGCGTATAAAGGCCGTTATTACGGCCAGAGGTGGTTGTTCTGGGTACTGATTTCTCAGGATCTATGCACCCAAATTGCGTGAAAATGTAATCACATGTCAGTTCTAGTATAATATATTTGTCCAATGAATACCCGTTTATCATCTGCATTTGTTCTTGGTGTAGCAATTTTAATGGCCAGTAGTGTAGATAAGAATTTTATGGCACAACTAAAAGATAGATTGGTAGGACAGATCCTGAGGCATGAAGGAACAGTAGCTTTGTTACTGAAGGTAAGTTTGGAGAGTAAGAATTGTATAGGAGGACCAAGAACTGTCTACAGTCAGCAGATTCCGCTATATGTAGGCTGCAGTAGGTATGCATAGATGCAGAGGCGTGCAGAGAATAGACTAACATCGGGAGATTTATCAAAACTCTTCGTACTACAAATCGCTAAAACAATGTGCCAAAGGATGCGAGAGAGAGTGTCCAGTAGTTAAACCCCATTTTCCTCAAACGGGATTTCCGGCTTCCTCGATACGACCTCCGTACGGATGTGGGTTTTAAATCTGTTGATATTGTGCATGCTGTATACAGGGCGAAGAAACAATGCCGCAACTGGCGGTCGGCATGCGATTCCTTATTCCAATTGAAGACAAAAGTGTATCTAGCAAAGCCTATTCCCGCCAATAGGTCCAATATAAATGCGAGTTAAAAATCGAGGCCCTGGCAAGGCTATAGCCGCGTGCAGCGTGGGCAGGAACAGGTAGCATGAACTCTGCGCTGCTCCGGAGCTGTTCCATTAGTTCAGCGGGACGAGGCAGTAGTCGCGACCGAGTGCTGAGTCTGTATGGATGTGCTGTGCGGCGCTCGGAGTTGTTGCTGGCTGGTTACGTAAAGAAGTGTTACGGTACGTGTGTATCGAGTTCTCTGCGTAGCCAACGAACATGTGTGTAGTAATACTTATTATTCATCGTCTTTGGGTATTGTTCGTGAAACAGGTTCCGCTTCGTACCTGTAAATAATGTCCACGGATTCGACAGGCAAGCCGACCGCGGTGGCCGAGCGGTTCTAGGCGCTTCAGTCCGGAACCGTGCGACTGTTACGGTCGCAGGTTCGAATCCTGCTTCGGGCATGGATGTGTGTGATGTCCTTAGGTTAGTTAGGTTTAAGTAGTTCTAAGTTCTATGGGACTGATGATCTCAGATGTTAAGTCCCATAATGCTCAGAGCCATTTGAACCATTTTTTTTTTCGACCGACAAAAATATTTTGAGGTTCGCCTCCGACAGACGTTCTTCAGTGCCGACAACCATGCGTGGCAAGCCACTTGGGCTGTCCACAGCAGGAAAGTAAACACTAACCAACGCACGATACAACATACCAGGCAACGACAAAGGAATAGCTGAGTGAAACCACAATATCTGTGACTGGAGGATGTGAATAGGGAAATAAAGTAGAAGATTGCACGGAAACAGCTTTCGCTATCACCACACGATCTGCAAAGCACATAATTAAGGCAGCAGAGGGAAGTATTAGCAACTAGAAAGCTACAAAATCTCAAGGTGTTGAGAAGGCACAGAGAGTGGAAGCCAAACCAAATCTGAATTCTGCAAGCCGGAAAAATAAGAAAGATACCGGAAGGGAATACCAAGACGACGAGAAAGGAGAGACATTGAAAGTCAACCATCTGGAAACGAATCCGGACAAGACAATTAAATAGGGGAATATGAAAGGACATAAAAACTGACAAATAGCTTGCAACTGACAATAGAAGGGTGAGTATTCTACTCACGCTAAATATCTGCTGAGTAACAAGTGAAAAAAAATGAGAATTCTGGGAAATTTTGTAGAAACAAATGAAGTAGACATTGCCTTGATTCAGGAAGTAGTCTGCGAAGAGATGAACCTGCAACAGCAATACAGTGTATACAACAATGTCGGCTCTAGCGGTAGGGGTTGCTTCTTTTTAACCAGAATGGGAATGGAATTATACAGCTCAGGAAAGCAACCAGCGTTATTAAAGCTAAACTAAACGAAATAACAATATTAAACCTTCAGGAACAAATCGTTGATCTAGTAGAGGAAAGTTTTGTAGGGAAACTATCCCGTGCATTATGAGACACGCAAAGGGTGTCGTATCAAAGGGGGGAGAGGTTTTAATTGTGTTTTAAGATCAGAAATCACAACAGGATCAGCCACTAATTGTGGCCCCTTAGCCGGCCGCTGTGGCCGAGGGGTTCTAGGCGCTTCAATCCGGAACCGCGCTGCTGCTACGGTCGCGTTTCGAATCCTGCCTCGGGCATGGATGTGTGTGATGTCCTTAGATTAGTTAGGTTTAATTAGTTCTAAGTCTAGGGGACTGATGACCTCAGATGTTAAGTCCCATAGTGCCCCGAGCCGTCTGAACCATTTTTGTGGCCCCTTACATAACATGATTGGAGGACGAAAACTGATAGATGTCACAGATTGGCTAGCCATTACACGATCCCACTATACTTACGGACCTCCACTGTCAGCCTCGAGACTGGACAGATTTTTTACCACTTCTTCTTCTGTAGTGGTCAATCCAAGGATTGGTTTGCAACAGCTACAATGGCAGCTTGTCTCCATTCTGTGCGTCTTTCAGCTTTTCTCTTCATTTCTTTATAGGTGTTACATCCCACATCTTTCACGATTTCATCCATGGACCTCAGTCGTGGTCTTCCTGTTGGTCTTTTTCCCTCGACATATCCCTCTATGATTGTGTTCAGGAGTCCTTTATGTCTTAATAGATGGCCTGTAAATTGCACTCTTCTTTTAACAATGAAACTCCAGAAGCTTCTCTTCTCACCTGCTCTTTCCAGAACCACTTCGTTTGTGACATTGTCGATACATTTTATTTTGAGCATGCGTCTATAGCACCACATTTCAAAAGATTTTAGCTTCTGGTCTTCCTCTGTCCCGAGAGTCCATGTTTCACACCCATAGCATGCCACACTCCACACATATGATTTCAAAAATCTTTTCCTGATTTCAAGGCTGATGCTCTTAGATGTTAATATGCTTTTCTTCTTGTTAAAAGCAGCCTTTGCTTGAGCTATTCTACTTCTCGCTTCTTCCTTGCTCCTTCCATCCCTGGTAATATTACTGCCCAGATAAGTAAATTTATCAACTTGTTCAAGCAGTTCATTGCCTACATGAACTTGGACTTTCACTTGATCGTCTTTGTCGCATGCCATTACTTTTGTTTTTGCTTTATTAATTCTCATATTATATTCTTCACCCATAACTTTATCCATTCTATTCAGTAGGACTACAAGATCTTCTTCACTTTCAGCCAGGACAGCTATATCATCGGCATATCTTATCATATCTATTCGTTGGCCATGAATTACTACACCTGTCTGTGAATTTTCCCTTACTTTTTTCAGCGCCTCTTCAATGTATACGTTAAAGATAACAGGGGATAGTGCGCAACCTTGTCGGACACCTTTCCGTATCTGCACCTCTTCTTGTTTTGTCCGTCCACGGATAACTGCTGTCTCGTTTTTGTACAGGTTCCATATCATTTTTCTATCTTTATGGTCTATTCCTACTTTTTTGAGTACCTCAAACATCTTATCCCATTTAACATTATCAAAGGCTTTCTCTACATCTACGAAAGCTATGTATGTTTTCAGGTTCGTATCTAGTCGTTTCTCTATTATTAGTTTTAGAGCAAATATTGCTTCTCTGGTTCCTCTATCTTTCCGGAATCCAAACTGGTCTTCGGAGAGTGTAGCTTCGACTTTTTGTTCTATGCGTTTTAGGATAATTGAGGTTAATATTTTAGAGGCGTGCGTAACTAGGCTGAGCGTCCTATAATTTTCACATCTTGTAGCATTTGCCTTCTTTGGAATGGGGATCATAATGTTTTTCTCAAAGTCTGTAGGAATTTTACCCTGCTCGTACATGTTGAAAACAAGATTATACAACTCCTGATTCAGTTTTGCTCCTCCAGATTTCAGAAGTTCGGCTGGGATATTGTCTATACCAGGCGATTTGTTGTTTTTCAATTTTTTCAGAGATAGTTCAAACTCTTCCTTTAATATAGGTTCACCTATGTTGTGTGCATCTACTTCTGTTTCTTCTTCCATGATGTTTTCAGACAGGTCTGGTCCGCTGTACTGTTTTCCTATATATTGTTTCCATCTTCTTGCAACTTAATCATCGTCATCCAATATATTGCCATTTTCATCCATCACAGCCCTACACTTGTTTCTTCTGTCTCCAAAGCAATGTCTCACACATTTATAGGCCTTGTCGATATTTCCCTTGCTCATGTTGTCCTTAACTGAAATACAGAGATCATCAAGGTATTTTTCTCTTGCTTGTTTTGCCTCTCTGTTGATTCTGTTTTTCAGACTCTTGTATTTCTCTTGGTCTTCCTTCTTCACAGAATTTTTTAATTTCCTTCTTTCTTCCATCATATTTAGTAGGTCATTAGTGATCCATTCCTTCCTTTTCTCTGTCCTTTCTTTTCCTATTACTTCTTCTGCTGCTTCTAAAATACCAGTTTTTATTTTTTCCCAGCCGCTTTGGATGTCATTGCAGCCCTGTGTGTTTGTTTTCTTGTCTGTTTCTAGTTGATAGTGCTTCAGTGTATTTTCGTTTTTCAGGTTTGTCAAATCCCATTTACATGTACTTCTTTTTTTAATGTTCTTGAATTTTAGTTCAGTCGTCATCATAACGAGTATGTGGTCACTTTCCACATCACAGCCTGGATATGATCTACTGTCCTTAACTTGGTTTTTAAATCTTTGCTTCACTAATATGAAGTCAATTTGATATCTGTTAATGCCACTAGGCATTTTCCAAGTATATCTTCTTCTTGGATGATGATTAAAGAAGGTATTTGTAATGCAAAGTTTATTTCTTTGGCAGAAAAAAATGGTTCAAATGGCTCTGAGCACTACGGGACTTAACATCGATGGTCATCAGTCGCCTAGAACCCAGAACGACTTAAACCTAACTAACCTAAGGACATCACACATCACACAGTCATCACGAGACAGAGAAAATCCCTGACCCCGCCGGGAATCGAACCCGGGAATCCGGGCGCGGGAAGCGAGAACGCTACCGCACGACCACGAGTTGCGGACTTTCTTTGGCAGAATTCTACAAGTTTATCCCCTCTTTCATTTCTTAATCCTAATCCAAAATTCCCTGCCACATCCTCTTCTTTACCTTCCCCAACAACGACATTCATATCTCCCATGATGACAAGGTTTTCAGCTCCTTTAATTCTGCCAATTACTTCTTCAAGGTGGTCATACATCATGTCGATTTCATCATCCTCGTGCCTCGTAGTTGGCATGTATACTTGGATTCTGATTGTGTCTCTTGGTTTAGTTTCCAATCGGACATAAATTATCCTCTCACTGTGTTGAACAAATCCTTTTACTCTTAACCCCATCTCTTTACTGAGGATAATTCCCACTCCTGCAATCCTGGGATTGTCTTGTGCTGTTCCAGTGTGTATGATTCTGTAATCCCCAGACCAAAAGTCGCCAGCGTTTGGCCATCTCATTTCTGAGACTCCCAGTACATCAATATCCATTCGTTTCATTTCCATTTTCAAGTTTTCCAGTTTACCACATTTAAGAAGTTAGTTGACGTTCCATGTTGCTATCCTTCTTACATTAATGCTTTTGGATTTTGGTATCTCTTTAGTTGTCCCCGCCAGGAGATCCGAATGGGGGACTATTTTACCTCCGGAGAATTTAACCAAAGAGCTTTCCATCATAAGCTGTTGAAACTTGGGATACCAGCCCGGGTCTTTAATGGAGTGGTTTCCCGTTGCCTTCTCCATTCTATGCCGTTGGCCACCTTGTGGCTCCTCCGCCTTTAGGAGCAGTTTTCCACCCCAAGGGCAAGAGAGTGCCCTTGCTTCTAGCCGCTCATCCGCCCTCCTAGGAGGCCGTTGGCAATTGATAGAAGGTAATCTCCTTATCCCGGGAGATATTCGGCTCAGTAGAAGTATAGGTTGGAAATGGAAGACCCCTAGCCCTCGAAACCTAATAGCGTCAGGGTCGGAAAAGAACAAGAGTTGGCCGAGGGTGGCCAAATAGGAAAGATAAAAGTGAGGAGTCTCGCATAAGTAAGTGGAAGCAATGCCAGGACTCAGCTCGGGACCCCGTGGTCGCCAGCCACGTACTCACTTTTTTACCACAAAAGAAATAAATATACAGGACTATAAAGTAATCCCGTCAGCTTCACGGACCACCATGCAATTGTCATTAAAATAAAAGGTTTACACAGGGCCATCATAATGGGAAAGGGATACTTGAAATTAAACTGCGACCTGCTCAACGTTGAGTGGGCGAGAACAGAAGTCTGTGAATGTTATCGAATATCGGTTCATCGAAAACGCCTGTTTAGTAGCCTGAATGGTGGGATAAACTGGTGAAACCTGGAATTCGTAAACTGTTCAGAAATGTAGCGTATAGGATCTGTGACATTTGAAGGAAAGATATCAAATTCTATTCTATTGTTTGTGCTACGACTGGGACTCTTATTGTATGATAGTTTGAGAACTCCAAGGAAAAGTGGAGAACGTAGATGACCGATATCGCGAATTGAAGAAATTCAAAAAAAGAGGTCCTAGAACCACAGGAAATGACCTCGAAGGCACAATAATCACATGCAAAGATAAGAGATGCATCCCAGATGAAAAATGGAGGATTTACCTCCCCAGTAGAGAACGGAAACGCTAAAGACAGAGTCCGACTGGAAAGATACGGCTAATACGGAAGATATTAAGAACTATTCCCGGAGACTGTTCAGTGAACAACCATCAGATGTCCGCGGCTCGTGGTCTTACGGTAGCGTTCTCGCTTTCCGCGTATGGGGTCTTGGGTTCGATTCCCGGCGGGGTCAGGGATTTTCTCTGCCTCGAGATGACTGGGTGCTGTGTGTCTTTCATAATCATTTCATCCTCATTCACTCGCAAGTCGCCGTAGTGGCGTTAAAGAACTTGTGGAGCGGCTGCCGAACCGCCCCGCGCGAGGGGTCTCCCGGCCACCAAGCCAGACGCTCATTATTATTAACCATCAGATCTTATCAAGACAGTAAGTTTGTTACAAAACTACACAACTACCCTCAGCAACGAAAATGTCACTATGTTGATAGAGCTCATATCCACAGAAGAAACTGAAGACATCATAAAGCACTTACCGCGAACTAAGAGTCCGGGCACTGACCGCGTTCCGTATGAATTTTACAAAGTGTTCTGATCAGTCATCAAAACGGAATTCACGGAGCTAATGAAAGAAAAACAAAGAGAAGGTCAAATACATTCAGCAAATGACCCAGGAATTATAGTTCTTGTACCGAAAACTTCGAAAACAAGAAGAGTAACTAATGATTTTGTTATGCGCCGACTCAAAAAATAATGGGACTCATAATAGTCGCAAGACTAAAAGAGACTCTTTCAGTGATAATCGGACCTGGCTAAACGTAAATGTTCCGAACTGGAAGATCATTGATTGCGTTTGCTCCCTGAGAGACACCACCTTCTTCTCGTGGATGTACCAAAACGGAACGACAGGATTGTTAAACGTCGACCTAGAACATGACTTTGACAAAATCAGTCACCAATATCTAAGGAATGTGTTGCAAGACTTTAACTTCCCACAAGAGGCAATAGATCTACTACTACCAGACTGAAATCCAATGGTCGGCAAAATGCAAACAAACGGCCACTTGACGAGAAAATTCTCAGTTCAGCTCTCAGTTCGGCAGGGAGGCCTGTTATCCATGAAATCACCGCTCAATCACCAACCAAATCTCTTGAATACATATTGGTGCACAAAGGTTCGCCATTAACGCTTATGCCAACCATGTAACAATTGTAATCACGCAGCATTAAGTCATTGGTAAGATATTAAAAACAATGGATTCTTAAAAGGAAGCTGCAGGTGCAACAGAAAACAAGAAACAAAACCCGACTCGTATGACTGAACAACACTTACAACTCACGCCGCATCCCTTCACAGAATGCGACGAAATGGAAGTACTCGGCGTTAAACTGAAGAAGATATTGAACGAACTGGTTGAGGGTAATTCCAAATCAATGGTGGAGAAAGTAAGAGACTCCTTAATGGTCAACAGCACTAGGAACATAAATCTTATTCAAAGGATACAATACGTCAGTTCTTTCAAAAATGTTGTATACAGCTCAAATAATACCCGTAGAGAGAAATTATATCACTCGAATAAAGGTATGTATAGAATGGTTCATCTGGAAAGGGACGCTACTCCGCGTAGCCAGAGAACAGTTAACGAAACAGCCAACTGAAGGTATATCAGGTTTAATAAACTGTGAGAAAAAATACATAGCTTTTATAGTTAAAAATCTTATAATATGGTTGAAACAACTAGCAAGTTAGTCGGTTCGACGGACAACCACGTATACTCGTATTATTCGTATTCTTAAAATCACGGCGGAAATTCTAGAAAAACTCCCAACTGAAAAGAACACTACAAAAAGGCTTATCGGAGAACTACAGAAGGAAACACTTCACACACCAGTCAGCCAAATAAAGCACAAAGATTTTAAATGGAAGCTAGTGTGATCTAACTTTGCGAATGCGATTATAAGTTGAACGCCGCGCTCGGCCGCTTCCATGTTTTTAAACGGTTTCCGACAGCATCACGGCGACAACATCTGAGACTCAGGAGAAACTCTTACTATGAATATTGTGCTCGACTGATACAGCAATGCACCGAACAGTAGGCTGTTCACGAATTGCAGATTTCTGGAAGTGGATTAAATTTAAATAAGCAACGCTATTAACGACAATAACGGCTAGTATTAACACCAAGAAGATAATGTGCACGGAATTCAAACCGTTTCCGGCTTCAAAGGCGAGAACAATCACGTGGCTTACACATTTCTGTATAAACTATGGTTCGAATGGCTCTAAACACTATGGGACTTAACATCTGAGGTCATCAGTCCCCTAGAACTTAGAACTACTTAAACCTAACTAACCTAAGGACATCACACACATCCATGCCCGAGGCAGGATTCGAACCTGCGACCGTAGCAGCAGCGCGGTTCCGGACTGAAGCGCCTAGAGCCGCTCGGCCACAGGGGCCGGCTGCTATATAAACTATGTCATCAACGACGGAGGTGAATCTGTAATTGAATTTAAATTGTACTTGCACCAAGAAATGGACAAAATTGTCAGAAACAACTGGAAAAAGGAGAAATTTGGCCTACTTATACATTTCTTTAAAAAAATGCTGATTAAAGGGAATACACCAAACAATTTCTTTTCAGAGGAAATTTTGCGTTTATGTAGAAGTATAGCTTAGTTTCCTTATTTAAACTACAGTCAGAACATAATTTTAATTCTTGTAAAATGCCACGATTTAAATAATTACATAAAATTATGAAGAAGTAGGTCTTGGTTTCAAGGGGATATTGAATGTTTTAGATAAATTTAAAAGAGAATAATTTAGTTACTTAAGAAACAGTTGAATGCAGATGAAGAAAGCTAGCCGATGAAGGTATAATTTTGCGACATCCACAT